>NC_051327.1:25598371-25832590 GCF_015220235.1 Choloepus didactylus | reverse complement strand
CGGTCCTGGACGGGAGGGACGTGCCCTTCATGGACGGAGGACCCGGGAAGACGCCACAGACACGCCCAGCAGAGGCGGCCTTTCCACAGGAGGACACCAGATGTCCGTATCGCGTCACCTAATCCTCACACCTCCTACAGTATTTAACCCCAAGTGGCTCAACTTAAAACCATGAAGCTTTTTAAAAAATGGAAGAAAATATTCGAGACCTAGGACTCGAAGTTCTTAGCCTTGACATCTAAGGCATGAGCTACAAAAAAAAAAAAACGGAATAAATTGGACTGCATTAAAATTAAAAACTTTTGCTCTCAGAAAGACCCTGCTAAGAGGATATGAAGACAAATTACAGACTGGGAGAAAATGTTTGCAAACCACATATCCAATAAAGGACTAGTATCTAGAATGTTTTATAAAGAATTCTCAAGACTCAATAGCACAAAAACAAATCCAATTAGAAAATGGACAAAAGACACATATAGATATTTCACTGAAAAAGATACCCAGATGGCAAATAGCACATCATTAGCCATGAGGGAAATGCAAATTAAAATCACAATGAGCTATTGCTATGTATCTATCAGGACACAAGACTGGAAAACAGTGACAACACCCCGAGCCGGGGAGAACGCAGGGACGGGGTCCCCGAGAGGCCGGCGGGGTGGGATGTGGGGCCGCCGCTCTGGAAGGTGGACCCGGGGTTCCTTTTACAACTGAAAGTGGACTGTGGTAACTGCACTTTTGAACATTTATTCCAGAGAAACAGTCATTTTCATGTAGAAACGTGTGCACTGATGTTCTCACAGCCTTATTCCTAGTAGCCCAAAGTGGGGACCCCGAAGATGCCCTTTGGTGGGCACCAGATTAAACCGCGGTGGCCTGTCCAGCCCACACTTGCTCCCCAGCAACACGCAGGAAGGAACTACTGACGCCCACACAAACGTGGATGCACCGCGAGGCGGGCGTGCTGGGTGTAAAAAGCCCGTCTTGCGAGTTCGCACACTACGTGACTCCGTTCGGAAACACTCGTGTGAGGCACGACTAGAGAGAGGAAGGGCAGGTGAGGGGCTGCCGGGGCAGGGACGGTGGGGAGGGGGCCATGGCCGGCCCAAGGGAGGCTGGAGCGCTGGCTGAGCATCGTGATAGACGTGCACAGAGCTGCACACACACACCCGCACACACGTGTGTAACTGGTGGAGTCTGTGGACTGCACCGGGGCTGCTGCCCGGGTGTGACGGTGTGTCACGGTGGTGCCGGGTGATGGGGCGGGGGCTTCCCTGGACACTGCTTCGCAACTTCCTGTGACTCGGATATTATTTCAAAATAAACAGTTAAGAAGATGCAGTCCGGGGCCAAGAAAGGAGCTCCGAGGGCCACAAGCTCTGTGTGGGTGACACGGGCGGGACCACGTCCACGGATGGTCACAGGCAGTGGGGGAGGTGGCTGCTCTTCCTCGGCCGAACTCCAGTTAGCAGACAGTGAAGGGATGAGGGAGCCAGAAATCACCATGTGGCAGCCCCTTCCCCGTGGCAGGCAGCGGGGTCTCCCCACAAGACCCCTGGATTAGAGGGAGACCAGGAACGTGGCAGTGGAGAACCCGGAGACGCCGGCCGGGGATGCCAGGGAGCAGAGAAGGACAATCAGACAGGAACACAGCACGAGCCATGGACTGTTAGCAGCGTCGGCTGCCGTCACCGTCCCGGTTTAACGACTCTCCTGGAGCTTTATGAGGTGACGTCAGGCGGTGCCAGAGGAAACGGGATGAAGCGCCCATGGGGTCTCTCTGAAAATGAATTATTGCAAAATAATCTGGAGTGGGGGGAGAGCCGGGAGGAAAGATGGGTCGAGCAGCCGTGAGCAGGTGGCAGTGGACGCTGTGCGGACGGGTCCCTCAGGCTTTTCATCTCGTGTGTGGGACAGGCTGCGACCTCCAGAGGGATTCAGAGTAAACCGAGCACCCTCACCCTCACCCTCCTGTGCAGCCTGAGTCCTCAACCACGGGCCTGTGTGACCCCTAGAAAATACTCTAATTTTTAGAAAGAGGGCTGTGCGTTGGCTTTTAGAAACTCAGAACCACTTCACGCTGTGCCTGAGGGTCACAGCCAGTCGGGGCTGAACTGGGCCCAGGGTGGGGCATGGGGGGAGCAGGGGCCACCCCCTTTCCACCTTGGTCTGTCCACTTGTCAGCACACCCTCTTCCCTACCGTCCTCCTGCTGTCGCCCACGCCCACCCCACCCCAGCCCTCCTCCTCCGTCCCTCTGGGTCCTGTTTGGGCCACGGCAGAAGCCCACCGGTGGGCGTGGGAGGAGGCCGGAAGGGCACAGAGAGATGCGAGGAGCCGGAGGAGCTCCTGGTGGAGGGACGGGGAGGGTGGTGCGGGCACCAGGCCCGGGGGTCAGCGGGCAGCCGTGGGGTGCTGAGCCCTGCACAGCTCTGGGGAGAAGGGCCTGGTGGAGGGCAGTGGCAGCCCGAGACCCTCCCGTGGGTGAGTGGGTGAGTGGGGGGACTGGAGGGCAGGCGGGAGGGGCCCACTTTGCTCCAAGGGTGGGGCCAGGCACGCAGGGGGCCCCTTGAGCGACAGCTGCACTGCGCAATGGGCACTGCACCCACATCTCCCCTGCAGGGCTGTGGACGGGCTGGGAGTGGGTCTGGGGTCCAAGTGGGGCCAGACCCCTCTCCGCAGGCACCCACCATGGCCCCACGCTCTGGGCAGCAAGCACAGGCTGAGTGCCGCGGTGCCGTGGGTGCTGCCTGCGTGGAGGCTGGGAGGTGCCCTGGCCCCTCCCCTTCCATCACCCCACAGCCGTCTGGGCCCGTGGCCGCAGCGCTCGCTGGTCAGCCTTGGAGGCCTGTCTGCACCGGGGCGGCTGAGGGCACGCAGGGGCATCTGGCTGAGGGGCTGCTCGGGGTGGGGGGCATCTCTCTGCTCAGCCCCAGCCCTTCTGCACCCCGTCCTGGCACCGCCACCTCACAGTGCCCCTGGCTGACGACACGCTCCACCCGTCTGGTCCCATTCCTCGCCCGTCTGTCGTCCGCAGCACAGTCACGCAGCATGTAGCCAAGGAAGCACCGTCGTCTGTGACAGACGCAGGAGCCGGGACGGGTCGGGCCTGGAGGATGGACCCCCTCAGCTGCTGGGCGGCTCCAGGGCCTGGGGGAGGTGGGGAGAGCACAGAGCCGCCTTCCCAGAGGCCTCCACGGGTCCACCTCGGGCCCACGGCCTGCGCTGGGAGACACTCTGGGACCAGGTGGGCCTGGACGGGTGGGTGAGAGCTGAGAGCGTGGGTGGGGGAGCCGGGCTGGGGACGGGCACACACTTGGCAGCCTCAGGCTCCCCCCTCCCTGAGGGGCACAGACAGCTGTAACTGCTCAGGAAAAGACGCAGACGGACCCGTGGACGTGTTCACGATGACGGCCGGGTGGGCAGCGGAGCGGTCAGAGCGTGAGGCCCGGCCTGAGCTGCGAGTCTCCAGGGGCCGTCCTCATGGGGCCGAGCACACAGCTCCAGGGGGACAGGGCGCCCCGGAAAACACGAGGGACCTGGGGGCACAGCATGTGCACTTCGAGACCCCAGGCGACCCCAAACTGGGCTGCAGCCCCCACGGATTTCCCAGGTTCTCACGTGCACTCCTTTGGGTGTGCGCGTGTGCAGAGCACTGTAGTTCCACCCCGAGAATCCAGGCCTGAGCCCTCCACCGCCATATCCAGGGTTCGGACGGGCCACTGCTGCCCGAGCCTCCCTGTGCTGCCCCTTGCCGGCCGCCCGCCCGCCTCGGGGGTCCTGCAGGGAACACAGGCCCTTTCCCCTCGGGCGGCCCGAGGCTGGACGGTCGGCCCTTCCTCACCCAAGGGGGCCCTGAGGTGGGGGCTCCAGGTGGGCAGCTGTGAGGCGGGCGTCACTGGGTGTGTGCGAAGGTGTGGGCCCCGCGCCCCTCTCCCTCTGCACTTTGGTTCACCTCCTGGGGCTGGCATGGCTCCCAGCCCCCTCGCCATGGCGCCGGCCCCTCAGGGCACTACTGGACAGGAGCGGGACCCTGGCATGGGGAGGACGTCTGGGTTGCGGCAGCGGGGAGGACACGGGCGCCTCGGTTGGGCTGCGGTGTCTCTGCTGACAAACCTGCCGCCTGCGCCAGACCCTCCCTTCCCCTGGCTGGGGCGCGGGGGCAGCGGGGGCAGCACGACTTGTGAGGGAAGTGCGGAATGAATGTCCCCCCCAAAATCCCAAAGAACGGATGCTGGCAAAACGCACGTCCAGCGCGGGGGAAAATAGCTCCCCCAATTATCCCTGCTTAATTGTACTGAGAAAGAACCGCCCAAACGGTGCGTGTTCTAATTATACCAGCAATATCGAGATTTATCATCCCGGCTCAGGGAGGCCTTTCCCTCACCAGTGCTGAGTGCGAGGCCAGGCACCCCCGGCCGGCAGATGCCAAACCGCCAATTATGATCATCATCATTCTATTTATACAGCTCTCCATCCTCGCTGGGCTCCGTGTTCGCCCCACACACAGCTGTTCCGGCAGCCTCGGGAGGTGGGGAGCAGACCACGAGGGGCGCCGGCTCGGAGCCGAGAGGTCACTTCCAGCCTTGCCCACCACCACCGGCGACACGGACGCCCGAGGGACCGGCCTGCTGGATGACATGGTTCTCAGGGTCGGGGCCCGGCCACGTGCAGCTCGAGCCCGAGAGGAAACGGGGGCCCTGGGCTGACGCTGCGCTAGGGAAGGTGACGGAAATGTGACGGGGAAGAGATGGAGCCGGGGGTGTAAGCTCCGTGATGAGGACCCCAGGCCAGGGAAGGCCCCGGGCACACGGAGCCCAGGAGCGCAGAGAGCGTGGATGGAAGGGAGAGCTGGCGGGGAAGGGGCACACGGGGGCGGGTGGGCTTGGGGGCCGACCACCGAGGAGGGTCCCCTTTTTCTCCTTCTCTCTGTGGGGGAGGCAGAAGGGTGGAGCTGAAAAGCTGAAAGGGCCGTGGCCTCACTGGCTTCCTGCTCTCTGGGGCCTCAGTGTCTGATCCACACGGAGCGGGACGTGGTCACTCTTTACCGTCCCCAAGCGCACAGAGGAAGAGGAGGCCCTTTTGGTGGCCCCTGCCTCCTGCCCTCCTGTCGTCTCTCAGGACGCCTTCCGCGGCGCTCACGGGCACTCGGGGCAGTGGAGTGATGGGACGTTTCATGTGCCTGGTGGGCGGGGAGAGGGGTGGTTGGGTGCCGGGGGTCTCGGCTCTGGCCCGGGTCCCTCGTGTGCTGTGTGTCCTCCGACATAGCGCCCCACCTCTCTGGGCTGGCGCTCCCTCAGTGTAAGATGGGGCGAGAGAGCCTCTGCTGCCCCGGGGCGGCTGGAAAGCTCGGGTGATGCGACTGGCCTCTGGCCCAGCTGGGAGGACAGGCCGAAGCACCAAGGCAGGGGCCGCGATGCAGGAAACTGCAGCTTTCAGCCACGGGACACGAGGGAAGGAAGGACACGGGCAGTGAGGGGGCGCGGGCAGAGCCCGGGGGCAGGGAGACTGAGGCAGCTCGAGGCCCCAGGACAGAGCATCACGGGGAGCGGCCTGGGGTCCCCGAGCTTTAGGCAGAGTGAGGTCAGTGCGTGAGCGTGAGAACCACAGGCCGGGGGAGGCCCTGAAGGGACTGGGGAGGCAGCAGCACCTGAGGCCCCCATGGGGCCGAGCCCCTGACGCTCTGGGACACCAAATCCACGGGGCACCAGGCAGAGTCGCCAGGGGCCTTACGTCCTGGAGGGAATCCCGCCCGGGACGAGGCTGCTCCGGGGCCATCTCGGATCCCACGGTTCCTGAGAAATCAGCCGTGTCCCGGAACAACCTGTGGATGCTTATGGGTCTGTAAACGCCCCAGGGTCGGCGGAGACGTGTTGAGGACACGGCGGTCGGGAAGCAGGAGCACAGGCCCCACGGGGACAGGACTCGGCCAACTGACCCTGACCCCACACGGACACTGGGTCTGAGTGACGGACGAGGGCCTCCAAGCCGCTCATTACAGCCTCCTCCTGTGTGTTCACAAAGCTGCGTTGAGTCACAGACAGAAGGAAGAAAAGGCCAAATCAACTGCCGGAGATGAGGCGTGCATGGTACAGGGTCAGGGACGGGACAGAGACCGTGGAGTTAGGATGAGTGAACTGGAAACAGCAACAGGAACCCCAAAACGAAGCAGCAGAAAAGGATGAGGAGAACCCCAGGGAGGGACGGGATCCTCCGAGTGCTAGCTTGTGAGCAAGGGGGCCCGAGGGCTGGTGGCTGCTGAAGGCCCTGGCGGCCCTGCCTCCCACGTCCCCGGGCGAGGGCTGGCTGTGGCATCTTCCGTCCGACGGAGGGAGCCCAGCGGAAGCGGGGGGCTGCCCTGGCTCCCACGCGCCCTCGTCCCCTCGCTGCTGCTCCCCGGGGAACTGGCTGGGAGCTGTGCAGCTGGAGGGACTGGAGACGGCGTCCGGCTAAGGGCCAGCCAGGACCTGTGGGCGCCGAGGGACCCAGTCCTGCCGACAGCACGTGGGGGGCCAGGAGCACCCCCCAGTCGCTCCCCAGGAGCCCCTCAGCCCGTCGGCCTCACGCAGGTCCCAGGCCCAGGGGAGCTGTGAGCCACGAAGTTTGCTATTCAGTGAAACAACAAGATGGCGCGCGGGAGAAAACTCAAAGGATAGATGGCCCCAAACTTTGAAACGTGATGGAAACCAGAAAGTTCAATGAGGCCCAAGCAGGAGAAACAACGGAAACTCCCAAGTCTGTTAGAATCAAGCTGCACAAAACCAGAACTAAAGAGCAAGCCCTCGAAGCAGCTGGCGGTGGTGGGGGTGGTGGGCAGCGCGTGAGCCGCCCCCGGGGGGGACGACGGCGGGTTTCTCGCCGGGAACAGGGCGAGGCGGCAGGGGGGCAGCGGCAGGGAAGCGCCCACGTCTGTGGCCAGTGAAGCCCGTGAAGACCGGCGAGAAGGGCTTCTCCAGCTGTGCAGCAGCCCAGGCAGCCTCGCCGCCAGTCGGCCTGCACCCCGGGCACGCTAGGTGACAACGGCGTCCCGGGCGGAAGGGGCGCGGTGCCAGGCGGAGACCCGGCCCACGCCCAGGAACGGAGCGCCCCGGAAGCGGAGGGCACGCGCGGATGGAAGGCTGTAAAATGCTCTTCACGTCTCCTCGGGGGGTAACGGGCAGCACCGGCCCGCCCGCCCCGCGCGGTCCCTCCGCATCCCCCTCTCCCGGCCGGCACATCGCCACCGGGGGCTCCGCACGCCCTCCTGCCCCGGCCCTCGGCTCCGCTAAGTGGGGGCCCCGGGTCGTAGCCCCTTCTGCCGACACCACCAGAGCACCACAATCGACCATCGCCACGGGTCCCCGGGGCTCCCGTCGGGCCCTGCTCCACGCCACCGCCCGGGGCCTCCCTGAGGGCGCAGGAGACCCTTCCAGAGAGGACTCGGGGCCCCCTGCCCTCTCACGGGAAACGGGAAGGAGGCCCCCCCGGCGCTGTCTCTGGGTGACCCCTCCCGAGTCGGGGTCTCTGCCCCTGCCGGGAAGTGCCGTCCTCACGACCTGCCACCTGCAGCACGGGGTCATCTTCAGCAGGGCTGGAAATCTGACCGTGCAAGGGAATTTTCTCTGTTTTTAATTAGTACTTGGTAACATCACCAGGCTGCGCGTTTATGGCTTGTAGATCTTGTGCTTCTGACACTAATTACTCACAGAGGCTCTCTGAGCGCCGTCTCGGCTCTGCAACTGCCCGGCGGTGATTAAGCGCGGAGGCAGCCACAGATCCCACGTTCGGGCCCAGCCTTCCTGCCCGGCTCCCGGCTCTGGGCTCCGGCTGGGCCACTGGAAGCCGCCCCACCACCCCCTTCCCGAGTGTCCCTGCCCGCGGCCCCTCCTGCCCCCAGCCCAGCGTCCCTCTGCCTTGCCCGGTGCCTGGGCTCCCAGCAGCCGCCCCTGCGAGGGGGAGCTGTGTGCGAGGACAGTGG
This sequence comes from Choloepus didactylus, assembly GCF_015220235.1. NCBI lineage: Eukaryota > Metazoa > Chordata > Mammalia > Pilosa > Megalonychidae > Choloepus > Choloepus didactylus. The sequence goes on along the minus strand of NC_051327.1, from coordinate 25,824,634 downwards.
GGGACATCTCTCCTGCCCCCGCGCCCTGCAGGGCCGACCCAGCACCTCCTCCTCGGCCTGCGAGTGCAGCTGGGGCACAGCAGCGTCTGCTCGGGCACCACCCACAAACCAGCCAGCAACAAAAGGGCTCTGGGCGCCCTGAGCGTGCGGCTACCTGGGGGCCTGTTGGACAGAGTGGCCGCCGGGCAGGGCCCGGCCATTCTCGCCTGTCACACTCCCAATGCCAACCAGGGGCCTCGGGACACACTCAGGGCTGCTGCGGTGGGGCCCTGGGTGCACTGGCTGCCCCCTCCCTCCTGCTTTGCTCATGTCCACCCTGTGGGCCTGCGTGAGTGACCTGCCGGGCGGAGGGTCTCCCTTCCCACCCCGGTTTCCAAGACCAGCCAAAGCTGGCCCGGGGTGGGGTGGGGCGAGGCGGGCTGGGGGTACCCGCACCCCAGACCTGGGGCCAGCCAGGGCTCCCAATGGGGCCCGAGGGGCAGACCTGTCCGCTGGCCTGTCTGATGCCCTAAGGCCTCCCTTCAGCACAGCCGGTTAGTCACAGTTTAATGTTCTTTATTGCAATCTTATTTTAAGATGCAATTAAAGCCTCTCACTGCCAAAGTGCACAGTTCCTACTGGGACTTTTTTTCCTAATGAGAAAGAGCGAAAAACAAGGATGGGGGCGGCGTCCTGAGGTGGAGGCCCTGCCGTGGCCAGGCCTCCAGGAGAGCCGTGTGCGGGGGACGCAGCCCCTGGGCAAACCTGGAGGGCTGGGACGCTCCCCACCGTGCGGGCCATGTGGGGCCAGAGCTCTGCCACCGGCTCACGGCAGCCACAGCCCTTCCAGTCTCCAGCCACCGCGTCACCTCGGATCGGGGCTGGGGGAGGCCGGTCCACTGTCCCCGGAGCTAGAGTTACCGGGACAGCCGTGCAGAGCAGACGCTTGCACTATGGCTAAAAACAGCAATTTTTTAAAGCTGGCAATTGGCGAGTCTCACACTCAGTGCTGCACCGACAGCTCACTCGACTTCAGGTGCCGTCCTGGGTGGTCCCCCCCGCAATGGCTGGACGGTGCACACGTCTCCACACCACCGCCGTCCCCTCCGCACAGCCTGGCTCCCTTCCTCAGCCCCGACTGTGACCGTCCTGCTGCCGGGAGCAGGGGGATGCCCAGGGAAGCATGGTCAGGAGTGGGGAACTCGGGGAAATGGGCAGGGAGGCAGGCAGGGGTTGGGGGCTGCCGGGGGACCCCTTGGTGTTCTGCAGCTGCCTCCTCTCTTCCATACCCCAAGGCAGGAGGCATCTGGGGGACACAGGCCACAGGCGCCCGGGTGCCAGCTTCATCTCCGAGCGTCGGGCTCCCCAGTGCTGAGTGGGGTGACAGGCCTGCCCGGGGGCAGCTGTCGATGGGAGAAACACGTACGGGACACGCTCTGCTGCGTACGGCCCCTGCCCCCAGGCAGGTAGGTGGGGGCTGCAGCTTGGGGGCCAGAGGGACGCCCCCCAGGTGGGGCCTGGTCCCCCGTCCTGGAAGCAGCCCGCGGAACGTGAACGTGGCTGCGGTGCACGGAGTCCTGACCCAGCCCACGAACAGCCGTCCCGGCAGCTGGGGAGCCGGCACATGGGGCACAGCAGCTTGGAGGCGCCAGCCCTCCCCGGGGCTCCCAGGTGCTCGAGGCCAGGACCTGCGTCCAGGCGGACGGCCCCGCTGCCTCAGGGTATACCCCTCACCGCGCCTGCGCGCTGGCTCGCCGCCTGGGAACGAGACGGGGTGGGGGGGCTGAACGTCTGCAGGGTGCGGGCTTCAGCTAGGGGCCCTCCAGTGCCCCCGGCGCCATCACCAATAAGCCCCAGCCAGGAGGGCCCTTGCTGCAGGCGACATCACAGAGCTGCTGGGGGAGCCCCAGGGTGAGCAGGGGGATGGGGCTTGTCCCCGTGCCAGGAGCCCCCACCCCACGGCCTGCACCTCCCCCAGCGCTCCCTTGGTCCCCATTGCCAGAGGCCCAGTGGCGTCCACTCCAACGTGGGGCACCTGAAGCTCCGGGCTGCACTGCAGGGGGCAGCCGGTCCAGACTCGGGCCAAGCATCCCCAGAACAGGCAGTACCGAAACCAGCATGGGGGGTGCCCACACCCAGGGCCCCCTAAAGCAAGAGGCACCCGAGAGCCAGGCACCGCCCGGGTTGGATCCGAGTCCACGCAGAACTGAGGAGCAGCACAAAAGGTACCTCGGAACCAGCCCGCTCCACCCTGGATCTGGCCTGCTGGGAACTGAGAGCCCCGGAGAGGAGCCCCGGAGAGGAGCCCCTGGGGGATCGGGGTCCCCGGCTCCGGCCGCCCTGCTCAGGCCCTTCACGACAGATGCTGTGTGTGCTCTTGACCTGCTCCGGGAACGTACACCGACCCGTTGACTCGGAGGGCGCTCTCAGTGCCCGGCACGGCCCCCTGCCCGCTCCCAGCCTCCACGACGAGAGGGGAGGGAGGGCTGCACTCCGCCAAAAATGCTCTGACCAATGCAATCTGCGTGTGCAAAATGTGCGAAGTGCATTTTCCACTCCATCAGCACCTTCAACCTGTATGAAGCAGCTGTTTGTTTTCAGACCCGTTTCATAAGACGTGAATTATATTATGGGATTTTCCACATCTTCCAACGGGAGATTTCACATCCTGCTGATCGCTCTGCATTTTCATTGACCATATTCATTTAAAAAAGAAATTTCAAAACATATTCTGCAGTCGATTTGCTCCTTGGCCCCAAGAACAGGACACAAATAATCTCACATCCAGCACGTATCATCCTGTGATTTAGTTTCGGAAATGATTTGTTGGAGGACTCCCACGTTCCTATCTGTCCTTCTCTTTCGGGGGCGTTTGAGGACCACATATTTAGTCCAGCTCAGGCTTGTCCTTTTCTGTTTAGCAAGCACATGTCCAAACGCACAGGGGACTGCCGGGAGCCGTCGTATTTACAGGAAGAGGAAAGCAACGCGGACCGTCCTAGCGCAGCCTCGGGGAGGACACGTCCACCTGTGAAGGGGAACGTGAAATTCGTGTTCTGTGAACACAGCGTTTACCAAGTGGCTGCCGTATGCACGGCACCGGAAAAGCAGGTGATCCCGAGGGGTTTCCAGAAGGTTCTGTGTGTGCCGCTGTCCTCAGCACTTGCCCCGTGGCCGCCGTCAGCCCATCTCCCCGAGTTGCCCCTGGCACGCGGCCTGGGGGGGCCTGTGGAGCGGCGGATGGCAGGGGCTGCGTCCCGGGGCGTGCTGGGCGAGTGCTGCTCGAGGAGGGCACGCGGAGCTCCTCAGCGCCCCGGCCGGCTGCGGGCCTGGGAACGTCTACCCAGGATCCAACTGCACTGGATTTCCACAGACCGCGGGCTCTTCCTGGAGCAGATGCCCCGACACCCGGGGAGGACGGGAGGCCGGCTCCGGGAGAGGCTGGCAGGGGCCGAGGAGGAACAGGCTGGGGTCAGGCTCGGCCGGGGAGAGCAGCCCGTCGGCAGCCCCGACCGTGCCCCGGCTCCACCCGCCAGGCCGCTGACCACCTCCCCCCCCCGTCGCGGGCTCAGCCCAGGCCCCAGCGGTGCCCCCAGGGCTGCCGGCCACGGGCACACGGGCAGGCCCAGCCACGCAGCCTCGGCTCTGACGGGACGGCCGTCTGCACAATTCCTTTTCTATAATCTAAAAACGATTCTTGTTCTTTACAGGTAACTCATTACTCTAGAAAACGTGAAGAAAGTAACAAGCTTCCTTAATTGATCACCCAGAATTGCACCAACGTGGCAACAAGGGGTATGACAGCAGTTACGTCCTTCCGGGCTATTTTCAGTGTGTGAAGGTGAACAGTGTGCAGTTGTGAGTGTATACGGTGCGTGTGCATGTAACTGTGTGCACACTCCCACAGCAGCGCTCACTACAGCACGTGCCCCCGTGCAAGGTGACCACGGGAGTCCTCTCGCAGGGTCCTGCTGCCCCTCGTCCGTTCCTGGCCAGCTGCTCTTCCCGGGGTCCCGGCTCGGGCCGCCCCCAACAGCCAGGGCCACGGCAGCAGCAGGGATGTGCTTGTGGCGCTTTACAGACACGTGAGCGCGCTGACTTCACGGCCGCCCACAGCCACCCGCACGGGCAGCAAACTGGGAACGTGCCCAGCCTGAGCTCCCAGATACGTCCACGTCCCTCTCGGGGGCCCGGCTTGCTGGGGTGTGCTGGGCCCCAGGTGGAGTGAGGGGGGCAGGAGGGACGTGCACCCTGTGTCCCGACGTGGCCACCCGGCAGGGTGTGTGGCTCCCGACCCCGAGTGCTGACGGTGGTCAGGCTGGCAGTGACCCCTCCCCGCAGGCCGCACCCTCACCAGCAGCCGCTCCCGCCGACCACCTGGACTGATGGGGTGCCCACAGTGCTGACGCCCAGGAAAGCGGGGGGAACCCTGCCTGCTCTTTGAAGCGGGGCGGGTGGGACGGGCTCCCCGGGAGCGACCTCCAGCTGGGTGCTGGGTGCTCTGCAGGGGAAAGGAGGGCGAGTGCGGTGCAGCTGGGAGGTGACGCGAGGGAGCCCGGCAGGTGGGAGGCAGTGGGGCCGGGGGCCGCCCGAAGCAGCCGGGGCCTCCTCGGGAGTCGGGTGGTGCTTAGAGAAGCTCCCTGGCAGCCGCCGGGGAGAGGCCATGTCCCCATCCCAGGGCAGACGCTGCCCCTCCACCTGCCCAGCCGGGGCCTGCACAGGGACGTCTGACAGCTGGGGGGCTGCTGCCCGAGGTGACCCAGCTCTGCCAGGGATGATGTGGCTGGAGATGCCCGCACCGTGGTGAGGTGCCCTCTGCGGGGCGCTTTTGAGCTCTTCTCGGGGTAGGGGGCACGGTGGGAAAGCCCTGTCCAGCCCGGGATCCCACCCCGGGGTCCCTGCCCTCCGTCTCCAGTGTCCTGCGAGCACCAGGCTCCCCCAGAGCTGCCGAGGGGCTGGGTGCCGGCGCCCGGACTTGCAGGTGGGGCCCCCTCAGCGCCGGGGTCCCCAGAGGGCTGCCCCCACCCAGCCAAGAGAGCTGGCATTTGAGAAGGTCCGGGTGGCGTTCCGTGATTTAAAAGTTAATTAAACTGAGTGACATAGAGTATAACACCCCCAGGTGTTTATTTCCAGAGAGCGTTTGGAAGGAAGAGGAGGGAAAATCTAATAAAGCCTTGGCGAGGCCTCGCGTTAGGAGGTAATCATGCCGCTAAATCACCCCGGGCCGGGAGCCGCCCGCCACAGCCCCTCTCCTGGGGCCATGCCCCTCGCCGGAGCGCGGCACACGCCGCAGCAGGGAGGAAACGGGGCCCCCAGAAGCGCGGCTGCAGCACAGCCCAGAAAACAGGGAGCTGAGGACCTGTCCTGCCCCCCGTCCAGGCCCCACGGGAAGTGGGGACCGTCCCCGAGGAGCCACCGGGGGGTGAGGGGGGCACGGGGGTGGGCAGGTGGCCTTTGGGCAGAAGGACGTGCAGGGTGGAGGGGAGAGGCAGGTCCTCAGGGGTCAGCTCACCCGGATGCCCAGCCCACCTCGCAACCCGACGGTGCCACCGCAGCACTTTGCTGTCAGACGTAGACCCCCCGAGCGGCTTTCCCCGCCAGAGACTCCAGCGGCACCTCCTCCGTCTCTGAGCTGAAGCCCCAACCCCAGAACTGCCCTCGCTGGACCTCCCGTCCTCGGGACGCGCCGAGGACGAGGGGGCCCCTTGGGATGAGCAGCGCTGGGCCCATGTCCAGGTTCTGGCTGTCGGGGCCTCCACTGAGTCCCCGCCCTACAGCCCCTGTTGACCCCGTCCCCCGATTCTGCCAGGGATGCCCCGGGCATGGCAGGCACTGCTGTCGACAGCGACAGAAACCGGGGCTGGGGAGCAGGGAGTTGGGTGGAACTGGGGTGCTGGCCACGAGGTGTTGAGGATGACGGCTGACTGGGCGGGGAGCTCCCGGGGCACTGACAGGGCGCAGGTGCTCTGGGGGGCAACGGGCAGCAGTGGGCAGGCCTGGGACCCTCAGGAGGGAGCGTCTGCCTTGGGCGGGACAGCCTTGGGTCCGGAGCGCAGGGCCACAGTACAGGAGATGGGGAGCAGGGGGCCCTCCAGTCCCAGTCACCCCCAAACCAGACGGTGCACCCCAGGCACTCAGGGCCCACCCAGACGGGTCAGGAGCAGAGACACCCACTGCCCGTGGGGTCCCGCGCACGGGGGACCCTCCTCCACTTCCTGATGGGGACTGGCTCACGCCATGTGAAGCCCGTCCTCCCGTCCCTGAGAGGTACCCAGCTGCCTGTCTGTCCAGGCCTGGCCAACGGGGTCAGAATTTGCCTCCAAACAAGCAGACAAGGGACCCGAGTGGAAGCCCCCGCTGCCCACAGTGAGAGCGAGAGGCCTGAGCCGACGGGTGGGCTGCTGCTGCCCCATTCGCGGAGCCCCAGAAAGCTCTGCCGGAAGCTGGCCACAGCCCGTCTCCCGCAGCCCCTCAGGCTGTCGGCGGCTCCCCTCCCGGGGCTGCTCCCCATGATCTCACGCAGTGTGCCGAGGCCGTCTCCATGGTGGGTTCACTCGTGGAGAGACGTAACTGCCAGCTCATCCTCTCGGGGCGAGGGCAACCCTCCCACCCCGTCCCGTCCCAGCCGTGCCCCCACCCGGGGCCGAGGGGGTGGGGCCCAGGGGGTGTGCAAAGCCCAGGCCCAGGCCCCTCCCGCCAGCTCTCGACGGCTCTCCCCGGGGCCCGGGTCTTGGGGCTCCCTCGTGGGAGGTGAGAGAGGAGCAGGGCACCTTGGGGACAGGAACGTGTGGGCGCCCAAACGGGCTGCAGCCGTGGGCTGCGTGGTGATCGCAGAGCAGATGCAGGTCACCGGGCGGCCTGGACTGTCCCCCGGTCTGTGCCGAGTGGCAGAGATGAGGGTCGTTAATAACGAGCCGCTGAGGGGAGGCGACAGCTCCTGCTGGAGCCTCGGGATCTTCTCAGCCAATATCCACAGGAAGAAAAATAAGCTGCTGCGCTCAGACGGGCCCGGAAGCCCCTGACGCCGCCGCGCTGGAGCCCACGAGGCAGACCCCGCAACCCCTCGGGTTTCCTCGCCCAACGGCCCGACGCCTCCCCACGTGGGCAGTAGGGCCGTGGAACCAGAGCCCCCCGCAGAATCCCCCCACTCAGGAGCAGCTGGTGAGAGGTCCATGGGGGGCACGTGGGCAGGGAGAGCCTGGCCTTGGCCTCAGCCCCCACCCCTCTCCCCAAGCCCGAGGAGACCCGGCTCCCACCCGACACTCGGACCCCCTGACACAGTCTCTGCAGCAGCCCAGGGCCAGGGACCCACGGGAGGGAGGCCGGGGGTCTGCAGGGGGCCTCGGTGCAGGACCCAGAGCCCTGGGGGCAGCGAGGCGTGTCGGGGCACCACGGAGTTGGGAAACTGAGAGCAAGGAGGGCCAGCGTCCGGGAGGGTGGGGAGGCCCCAGCGGCCCCGTCCACACGTCTGCGTGCCCCGAGGTGCCACCACAGCCCCAGAGGGTCCTTGGGAAGCGCTTCCGGAGGGTGTGAGTGGGGTGGCCTGCTCTCGCCCTGCGGGCCTCTCCTGGTCTCCCTCCAAGCTCACACACCACCCAGCTGAGCGCGCGGGGACGTCCACTCCGGGCAGGGGCAGCTGAGAGGCCGCAGACGGCCACAGGCCTCCCAGCCATGGAACGGCCTGGACTTCACGCAAACACTCTGAGCTCTGGGGCTGCTGCAACAAAAAGCAGCCTCTTCAGCAGGACGGCGGTGGCCCCGTGTTCCCCTCCCCCTGCCCGTGGCCCCTCTTCACGTCTGGGTCCCCTGAGGGTGGCTGGGCCTGCCCCCCACAGGGGTCCCTGTGGTGACTCTGGTGGCCGCTGAGTGCATCCTGCGCCCCAGCCTGGGGTCGGCAGATGCCCTGCTGTGTGCGCGGGTGCCTGTCAGGCCCGGGTGCCCCACCCCGTGGGGCAGGGGCTTTAACAGTGTGGAGCCGGGCACCCCTCTCTGTGGTCACCCTGAGCCTTCCTGCCTTGGCTTTGGGGACCCCACGTGGAGAGGGATGGGGGGGCAGAGCTGGCAGGGGTGAGCCGGGTCAGTCCCTCAGCACGCGGGGAGACGTGGGGGCCCGGAGACCCGCAGCCCGTCCGGAGCTGCCACCCTGCAGAAGCCAAATTCTCCTCCCTGCCCACGTTAATTGCGAGAGTCAACAACAGGGTTTCGGAAAATGCGTGTTTCTGTGATTGCCTATTTTAATTGGCTGGTTTGACGTTTGAAATTTGACTTCAATTTAACTTGATTTTCCTCACCGCGGGGTCAGACTGAGCCGGGGTTCCCATCATTGACTGTGGGGGCCACAGCTGGACTGAGCTGGCGACAGGGACACCTCGGTGTTGTCCTCTTGGTGAACGGGACTCGTGGCGGGAAACCCGTGTGCCTGCGGGCTGCCCTGCTCGGCTCTGTGAGGCGGAGGTGCCACCGTATGCGACGCCCCCCTCGGACGCGCTCCCGGGGGCAGAGGGCGCTGGCCGTGCTGGCTCGGCCGTCCCCAGGCCGCAGGGACTTGGTCGAGACCCCACACTCTCGACCCCTCAGCAGTGGCCCCTCTGCACGTGGTCCCCTCGCGTGGGAAACAGGTTCAGTCCCCTTGGAGGATGGGGTACCACGGGGACCGCGTGCCATGTGCAGCACCTGCCGTCCCGGGGCCTCCCCAAAGGGCTTTGCTTCTCCCCTCCCTCAGGGCCTGCCCGGGCCGCTGAAGACCCCGCGCTGCTCCTCAGCCTGCAGTGCCGGGGACAAGCAGAGAGCTGCGGAGGGGAAGCAGAGGGCAAGGGGGCTGTGGTGTGGGCCTCGCCTCGGACTCCTCGGCTCGGGGAGCTCGGGGGGACAGAGGGGGCCCGGGCCCGGGGTCGGCCAGCACAGTCCAGCACACTGACCGTGTCCCTGCGGGGCCCTGGGCATCCCAGAGTGTAGGTGACCCCGGAGTGGGCTGGACGGGGGCCTGAGGCACCACGCCCCCTCCCCACGGGGTGCCCACCCTCCCACCCGGACCAGGCCCCTCTCGTGGGTGCCGGCAGCTGTCCTGGGCAGCTGGAGACGTGGGAGGTGGACCGGGTCCAGCGGGCAGGCCAGGAGGGGTCAGGCCGACACCCACAGCCCTCAGGGCCTGATGCCCGGAAACGGGGAGCCCAGAAAGGCAGCTGAGCCCCCCGGGGCCGCTCACGGAGGCTGCGGAATTAACGAGGCGGTTCAGATTCCTCTGCCTCCCGCCCCTGCCTTCCCGTTGATTACACCTCCTTCAGCAAGGCCCCGAGGGAGACGCTGCAGCTGGATGCTTCCAGAAGGACTTTTGGAAGTCAGGGCCGGCCGCAGGCAGCCAGGTCACCCTGCAGTGTGGCGCGTGCCCACCAGGCAGGCTCCTTGCGGGGGACACGGCGGCCGCGGGCAGGGCCCAGAGCAGCGGGTCCCTGCCCAGGCCTCGGTGCCCACTGAGGGAGCCTCCCCGGGCACAGGCCAGGGGACCCCGACTCGGGCAGCCTCTCCCTCAGACACGCTGTCCACGGGGACCCTCGGTCTCCCCAGTTCAGGAGTCTGGGAACAGCCCTGGCTCTGTGTCCGCGGCGCTGGCCCAAGCGCCTTTCCCCAGTGGCTGCTCAGGGCTCACCTGGGGGGACGCAGAGGCCTGGCCGGCGGCTGGCGAAGACCACCCCCCCAGCCCCTCCTGGGGGTCTGCTGTGGGGGGCCCCCCCCTCAAGGTCCTCTGCAGGCCCCTTCCTCTCGGGCACGGGCCAGGGTCTGGCTGCGGGAACGGCAGCAGAGCAGTGTGCAGCCGCCAGCCCTCCCGGGTCGGGGTCGGGGTCGGGGTGACAGGAAGCACAGGGTGCTGACGGGAGATGACGGGTGCAGGCAGGCGAAGCCCACACAGAAGGGGGTTCCGTGGAACCCACCACTGCTTTGCTTTAAATCAGCGCTTGTGGACAGGCAAGGAGCATCTCTGAAAAGATCTTTAAGAAACTGGTAAGTGTAGAGCCTGAGGATTTTCAAAGCACTTTGGGAATTTTTACCCTGTGAAAATATTCACTATTCCAAAAATCTAATTAAAATCCAGACTCCGGAACAGCCCTCAGCACGTGCTGCACAGGCTGCCGGGCTCGTGTCTCCAGCTCGGCCGGCGGCTCCCTCGAGTCCCTCCCACGGCAGCACCCGGAGCCCACCGGGGGCCACGGTCCCCCCACGGGGCTCAGGCTCCGTGCACCGTCCTGGGCGCGTAGCCGCCACCACCGCGGAGGATGCTGGACGCGCCCCGACCCCACAGGCCACAGCCGGAGGCTCGCGCCCTCCTCTCGCGCTGCGCTGGCGGCTTGTCACCCAAGGGCGGGCGCGTGGCTGAGCCCCCACGGCCTCTCAGCCCCATGAGCGCCTCTGACGGCGGAGGGGTACCCTCTCCTGCCACGCTCCACGGCACCGCGCCACAGGGCACAGAACTGGGGGTCGCGCTCCTGCTGCCGGGCCCCTCGCGGTCCCCGGACCCTCCTTCCCCTGACCCCAGGGCCCTCGCCCTCCGCCCCAGGAGCCGCGTCCCTCACAGCTCAGGAGACCCGTGTCCCTGGCAAGGAGACGGTCCTGGGGTGCTGTCTGGCGCTGACCACGTGGGGTGCAGGAGTGGGGGGTCTTCAGGACAAGCCCGTCAGGCCACGGGAGCTGCGTGAGGGACTCGCTGAGATCAGATGCTCACCTGCATGCCCTCCGCACTACGCAGCCCCCTGACGCGCTCTTCCTGCCCGCCGGCCCCCAGCCTCCTCCCTCCCCTCAACCTTCGGGCAAAGGCCCCTCCCACCGCTGAGGCGCCCACCGCGAAGTGCCCACCGAGGGGACCGTGCGGCACAGGCTGCCCGGCATCGGCCCACGAGCCGAGGAGCAGCAGCTGTGCAGTGATGGTCGCGGCTCGGGGGGAGGCTGTCACGGGGGCGCTGGCACCTGCACCTTCCTGGCCGAGGGGTCATGGGGGCCGCGGGGAGGGCAGAGCCCAGGGCACCCGGCCCTGCCCCGGAGAACCCCACCCTGTGCCGCGGTGCAGTTGGCACCTCACTGGGCCCCGGCCCCTCGGCTGCAGGGTGGGGGGGGTGGCGCCCACCACGGGAGCCTGGGCAGGGGGCCTGGTCGGCGGCATCAGGGGCACAGTCTGCTCAGGGGTTGCCTGACAGTGGGGAGGCCGTTCCGAGGGGAGAAGGCCTGGGCAGGGGGACGGGGTGGGGGGCGAGGGCCTCGGCACGGAGGCGTCGGCTGACGGGGGGCGTCTGCCCAGCCTCCCACCCTCACAGAACCCCCTCCCCAGGACCCCTGCTTCGAGGGGTCGGACTCTCCCCCAGGCAGGTCAGGCAGCCCCGGGGCTCAGCTGTGGCCTCACTGCCGGGGGCAGGACTGGGCGGGGATGTCCAGCATCCGGGACACGGCCCCTGACCATCGCTGACCACGGCCGGGCCCACTGCCTCTGTGCCGCTTGCCGCCGTCCCCTCCACATCTGCCCTCCCACCCCTCCACAGGGACCCCCAGGGATGCGTCCGGTGGACTGCGGCACACGGGGGCAGCCAGGACAGACGTCCCGTGAACGGCGGCTTCGGCACCCACCCCCTTCTCCGGCACACAGGGTCCCCACCGGGGGAGGGGGAGCGCAGCCCCCAGACTCAGCCGCACAGGACACGTCCGCGCCTCTCACTCTGAGGAAGGGTCACCCGGCTCGGGGCGGCCACGACGGGCTAGTCAGGGGGGAAAGGACGGAGGCGGCTGCCAGTCAGGACCCGCCAGGGGTCCGCGGAGAGCCCATTACGGCCCGGCCTGGCCGCATGCCGCTGGCTAATGAAGGGGACGCTTTGGGGCAGCCCTGGGGGGCCGGTGTCAGCCCCGGAGCATGGCCGGGCAGCGCAGCCCGAGGCCCGTGAGCTGACGATCTGCTGTCGCTCGGCGGAGCTGTGTGGCTGCCACACGCTGGGGTGAGGGGCCCGGCCGGGAGGAGGCAGAGCGGCCAGCAGAGCCCTCGGGACTGGCCGGGTGGCCGGGGTCCATGGGCAGAACCACGGGGCGCAGGAGGGAACGGCGGGGAGAGGCCCTCGCTGGAGGTCCCCGGCCGCCTCGCAGAGCTGGGCAGGGGCTCCCCATGCACACCCGCATCCGGGGGGCCAGGTGAGCAGGCTGACCCCAGGGTCCCAGGGAGCGGGGCCCCCCTTCCCACTGAGCACCGGTAACAAGCAGTGGTGGAGGGGGAAGGGGGCGACAGGGCCGCGGCTTCCCTGAGGCGGCCTCTGCCTGGGGGGCCGAGGGGCTCGGGCCTGAGGGGTCAGCGCTCTAAGTGCCCCGGCTCCCTCTGCGCCCCGGCCGGGCTCTCTGGGTGAGCGCGGGAGGCCCTGGGGCTGCTCAGGAGGCAGAGGCGGCGATTTCGGACGGCCCACGGGGCTCGCCGGAGCAGCTCCCCGAGAGTGCGACAGGCAGAGGGTGGGTCCTGGACACCCTGCTCCTGTTTCCCGAGCCATCCACTGTGTGCCCCCCACGGGGGGACGAGGACAGGACGGGGGCTCCTCAGCCACAGATGCTGTCACTCGGCTCTGTGCCGCCCAGTCCCAGGCGCGAGCAGACCCAAGCCCAGAGAACACACGAGCGCCAGGCCCCTCACGGACCCCGTGCCCCTCATGTCACCCTCCACCCTGGGCCCCTCATACCCTCCTGGGCCCCTCCCGGGCCAGCTGGCTCCACCGCGGCCTCCTCTGTGTGGCCTCCCCACGTGTCACCCGACTGCGTGTTTCTCTTGTTGACGTGTCCGTCCCCCGGCTGCGTGTCACAGCCGTGAATGGGGGCTTGTCGGTCTTGTCCACACTACGTCCCAGGTCCCAGCCCAGGCCGGCCAAGGAAGAGCGGGTGCCTCACCTGTGCCCCTCCTGCTCCCACGGGGCCACAGCCACACCCACAACCCCAACACACCTGAGCTGCACCCATGACCCTCCCAGCACACCTGTGAGCCGCACCTACGGACCCAACACGGGCCCAGCAGCTCCAGACTCAGGTTCAGGGCAGTGCCATTCCTAAGCCAAAAAATAGTCAACCCACATAATCACCGATTGCTGAGCAGGTAAATGAAACGTCAGCCATTAAAAGGAACAACGTTCCGATGCTCCAACCCGGGTGAACCTTGCAAACCTCGTGCTGAGGGGAAGAAGACAGCGTGGCTCCTTTCGTGTAAACTTTCTAGAACAAGCCCACAAACACAGAAGTCCCCGAGTGGTTGCTCAGGGTGGGAGCTGGGGGACAGGGTCCCGGCGTCACAGCTCAGGGTCCCACTTTCCTCTGGCTTGAAACGTCCTGGGGTTAGACGGTGGTGACGGCTGCGCACCCTGTGGGTGTCCTGCAGATGTGACTGGGTCGCGGACTGTACAAGGGCGAGGCCCGTGTCTCGGCAGAGACGCTCACATGGCGGCTGGTCCGTGGTGAGGAGCCCAGGAAACCACGTGGCCCCTTCCGGCAAAGCCTCTCCCGCCTCCCGGAACAGGTGCCGGCAACATGAGGGCTCACGGCCTGGAGCCACTACCCGGGGTGAGCATCTATCGGGGCAGCAGAGGCCCCGGCCCCCCACGGCCCCCGAGGAGGTCCCCGCGGCGCATCTGTCTTCTGGGGCTGGACCTTGGGTCCTTGTGGAGACGGTGGATCCAGACCTGCGTCTATGAGGAGCTCGCAGGGCCCCGGGTGCTGGGTTAAAGGAGGAAATCCCAGGCCAGTTTCTCTCGGCTCAAGCAGCCAACACCCGGGTCAGCGTCTCCAACCCCGGTGCCACGGCACCAACGGCAGGGCCCGCGTCCGTCTGTCCCTGCTGCAGCCATCCTGCCTGCACATGGGGTGGGGTGTGGGTGTGGGGGTCCTGTGTTTAGGCCTCTAGAGAGCTGGGGGTCGACGTGTTCCGTGCACCTGCTGTGCACTCCAGGCCCCACGCAGGGGACCCCTGTTCTGCCAGCTGCTTCTCCCAGCACCCCCTCGGCGCCCCCGGCCTCTCAGGGACTTGGGCTCACAGGGGAGCTGGTGACGGACCCCGGGGGTGGGCCTTCTCCAGGAGGGGCCGGGCCTACGCGCGCTGCTGCCGGCCGTGGGGGCACAGCCTCCTTGTGCGTGCTTGCGGGGTCCACAGCGGCAGAGCCGAGAGGCCGTACACTCCTGGTTTTGGAGAGCCTGGGCAGGGCCGTGGGGCACAAGCGCCATCGATGTGCAACAACCCCCAGGAATCCCCTCAGACCCCGTGGGACCAGGGTGGGTGCGGGCGGCAGAGCAGCACACACACGCTTCCGGAAGCGTGCGAGGGAGGGACGACCACCCGGGACGGGGCAGCTCCTGTGGCCTCGGCAGGCCCTGACCAGCCGTGGGCAGCGGGAGAGGACCTGGGAGGGGCCTGGGGAGAGGCTGAGGGCGAGGTGGGGGTGGGTGGGTGGCTGCAGCTCCTGGCGGGGTCGGGGAGACGGGGCCACGTCCTCGGAGGGAGGCAGCCTGGCTGTGAGGGGCTCCTCTCAGCCAGACCCTGTGGCCCCCCTCGCACGGCCCGCCTGGGTCCCCAGTCACCCCCACCCAGGGCCCCACACACGTCCTCCGTCAGGACTCGATGCGGGAGGGAGGTGCAGCTGCTGAGGCTGTGCGAGGATGAGGGGGAGGCGCTCCCCTGGGCCCCCCGGATCCAATGCCCACACCGTCCTGCAGCGCTGGTTGGCTCTCGGGGTCCCACTGGGGCTCTGTGGACGTGACTCAGCCTATGGCCAGCGTGTGGGGCCTGGAGGTCTGGAGGGACCCGCCGGGGGAGTGGGCAGGGTGGCGAGAGGCCCCGGGCTGGGGCCTGGACTCTCCCATCACCCGGCCAGTTCCCCGGTGAGGCCCCCCTCGGCCCGGCCGGCCCAGGCTCTGGGCCCCGAGGACGCCTCGCCCACCTGCTCCTCAAGAAAAACAGCTTTAATGTGATTTACGGTGTCGGCACGCCCAGGCCATGCAGGGGGGTGTACAGTCACGTCCTCGCCTCAGTGCAGGTGCCTGGAGGCTGCGAGCTGCTCGCCCCGGCTCCCGGGGGAAGGCCTTCCAGAAACTTTGATGAGAACTAATTGAGTTTGCAGAGCTAATCAGGACTGGCTGCCCAGAGGCTTAGCATCTGCAAACCCAAAGACAGGCTGCTGGGAAACAGGGAGGTGAGAGGCCGTGGCTCATTCCTCTCCGTCACCCTGGGCCCCCGACCCCCTGCCGGTGCTTCTGCTCCAATGCAGAGGCCTGGCCTGGCGGCCTGTGGTGGGGGCCTGCCGGCCGGATGGGCTCCTACCAACCGCTGGGCCCTGGGCACTGCGCTGGGTGCTGGGGCCGACCCCACATGGTCCTTCGCCTCCACAGCCAACGCTGGCCTGAGTCCACGGCCCTGGGTGGGCCCCCTCCCCAGTCCCCCTCGATCAGGGTCTCCGCACAGCCCCCGGGCCCCCTCCCTCCCTGCACCCCAGCAGGCTGAGTCTCCCTGAGGTGGGAACGGACAGGCTGTAAGGCCACTGGCCCGGGCTCAGTGTTGGGGGCAACCGAGCGAAGGCCCCCGTCAGAGGGCCCGAAAGTGTCTGTGAGCTGTGGCCCAGCCACCACCCGGATGCAAGCCAGAGCTGAGCTCGTTCAAACCACTCAATAAAAACATCTCAACACACCTAAGAGCCACGGCCCAGAGCAGCGTCCCCCACCCAGAGGCCAGGCCGGAGCCGAGCCTGGGGTCCTCGTGTCTGCCTCCCCGAGGGGCCCCAAGCCCCGTAACCCAGGACATGTGGACAGCAGGAGGCCTTGGGGAGGAGAGGGCCCCATAGCAGAGCTCTCCACCGCTGCACCAGCACTGTGGCCTCCTCAGCCTGCAGCGTAAACAAGGTGTGTGGAGAAGGCGGCCCAGGGACCTGGCTCCGGGCCGTGAGGGTCCTGCTCTGCCCCCATCACCCCGTAGGGCGGCGTCTGGGGTGCGGCCGGGGTCGATCCTCTCGGCAGATGCATTTCCAGCCCCGCAGCCTTGGCCGCGGCCCCCGCTGCCCTCACCCTCTGCTGGGACGCGGGGAAAGCGCGTCCGGGAGGCACCTGCTCCGGCAGCACCGGGCTCCCCGCCACGCCGCGCACTTGCCGGCTGGGTCCCGGACGGCCACGGTGCTGCAGGGGCTCTCGCAGAAGACGCAGCTCAGGGCTCATCGTGCGGCTCCTGGACGGCTGGGATTTGGGACCGTGCCCGCCGTGAGCCGGGGCAAACGTGCTTCTCGCTCAGGACGTGCAGGCCGGGGACGCTCTGCGTTTCCCACGAGCCCCCGAGGGGCGCCCTGCTGGCCCTCAGACCCCACCCTGACCAGGACCCGCGGGCCCAGGATGGAAGCTCTCCAAAGCCGAGGCTGCGAACGAGGGGCTCACACCCTCCCCCACGGCTGTCGGGCCCTGAGAGGAAAAGCAAAGCGAGGCCCGGGGGGAAGGTCCGGGACTTTGAGGGGCCCCCCCCCCGTCTCCCTGTCTCCCTGCCTGGCCAGCGGCTGCCCCTGCCACCCCCCCTTCAGCTCCCACCCTGCTCGCCTCAGCCCGACTTTTTAGACTTCCGGCCAACTCGACTATCGGGGTCTCCAGGGCAGAGCCACTTCTGGGGTCCATAAGCCTCGGGACATCCCCAGCTCAGGACACGACACCTGCAGTTGGCCCAACAGGCTGAGAACTTCGTGGTCAGCTCCAGGCCTCGCTTCTGCACAGCTCTAAGTGCCCCCCACCCCACAGGCTCCATCGTCACAGGGACTTAAAAAACCCCCCAAAATCTGACAAGACTAACTGTAACCATGTTCTAACTAGGTTAGGCCATTAATCCACCCCCAGGATGGGCAACTGAATTAGAGTCTGTAGTGGGTGACAGTCACCAATCAGCACCTGGTGGCTCACGGAGCCGAGGGGAGCCCGGAGTGGGCGCTGTCACGACGCATGCCGGCCCCAGAGTGGCTTTACCCTGTCGCTGTGGGGCCGGGCAGGGCTGGCACTGCAGGGCTTTATGCTGCTCCAGCCCCAAACCGGCTCTGGGGAAATCTGGAGCCAGCGGCTGGTAAGGAGCCGGAGGGCCACCCAGAAGGCACAGCCACCCCACGGTGGGTCGCGGGCCCGGGAGGAGCCGGGTGCAGACGGGGGGCTGCTTCAGGGGGCTGGGGGGCCCCACCCGAACAGGGTGCCCCTCGCCCCTGCCTGCCCTGGCCAAGCCGCACCCGCTGCCGGTGGTGCCACAGGGCACGAGCCCACACGTGGCCGGCGAGCGTCGGAGGTGCCACGCAGCCCAGCCCGGGAAGACGGACCCCAGGCCACGCCGCCCGTCACCGGCTCCTTGACCCTGGCCCGCGAAGGCCGACACTTCCACTCTGGGCCCCTGCACGCTGCTCCCCTTCGAGCCCCACGACGGCCCCGCGGGACGGGCACGAGGCCGGGCCACACCCTTTTAAAAAATGCTTTACTTCTTAAAACGAACTTTCTATATGGAAAAGTACATGCACGGAAGTAGAGACCCCCTCGGCGCGTCACCCGGCACCAGCAGCCTATCCGCAGAGGGGCCACCCAGCCTCGCCCACGTCCCACCCCGCCCGCCACCACCTCGGGGCCCGAACTGCGGCCTCCACCTGCGGCTGCCCCGGCGCGTGGCTCCAGCACCGTCACCCACGTGAAGAAACGAGCGTTCAGTCCTCAGGACTGTCCAGTGTCCAGCTTTCCAGAACTGCCTGTTAACTCTCACCAGGATGAACAGGGCCCCCCACCAGCTGGCGGCCGCGGCCCCCGTCTCTGACCAGCCCGCAGCCTCCCGTGACGCGCTGTTTGTCCGGCAGTTCCCCACTCTGGTTTTGCCAACTGCCTGCCGTGGGGTGAACATGTCCCCTGCTCCCGACCTGGCGTCAGGTCTGGGGGGCGGACCCCTCTCTGGCCGGACGCTGGGCTTCGCCGCGAGGCAGGCGTGTGTGGCCACCGAGCACTGCCAGACCCACGGCCAGGAGGGGCGGCAAGTGCCGACACTCGGACTCCACCGATCGTCACGCATTCACTAGCTGGGAGCCTCCTTTGAGGAGACACTTCCCCTAATCCATTACACAAACGTGTGTCGTTTGTATAGGGAGGGCAGAAGTTCTCGATTCTTGTGTTTGCTCACTATTTCTCAAAATAACGAGCTGTTTTCTGAACATCCTCCAGAAGTGACAGGTTTCTGAAATATCGTTGTGAACCTAAGCACTTAAAAACGTTTGTTTCCACTGAAGCCGTCAGTCTGATTGTGGCTCAAAGTTCTGGTCTGCAGTTACTTGGGAGCCTTTCCAAGATGCCACCGCGTCCCTCTGACCCGACCTTCTGCTCCCTGGCTTCTGGCCTGAGAGGATGTTCCGGGTGTATCGTGTGCATTTCACATCCCATTTCCTGGAGTCCTGGCTTGTTCTGGATGGACCGTGGTCTGGGTGTCGTCAGTGAGCCGGGGCTCTCAGCCATGAGGCTGTGTGGCCTCCGTGAGTGACGGTGGTGGCTGGACGGGCACCCATTGCAGCCGGGCGGCAGGCGGGTGGATGAGGGGCCAAGGCACAGGGACAGCGGGTGCGGAGGGAGAGGATTCCCACGGCTGGCACTCGCCCTTCCCGGGACAGACAGGACCCTGCAGCGCCTCAGCCAAGGCCTCTCTCCTTGAGCCCTAGGGAGGGCCAGGTGGGGTGGCCAGACGCACAGATGGGGTCTCAGCCCCGATGCAGCCCAGCCCACCGAAGCCAGTGTGCCTCTCCAGTGGCCCTTGTCCCGGCCACGCTGCGTCCAGCCCCCGTTCGGGCCGGCATGCTGACGTGAAGGGAAGCACAAAGCTGGGGGAGCCTGTGGGCCTGGAGCGGATGTGGACGCGGAGGCCGGCGTGGTGCCTCCGGGTGGCCAGGGGCAGCTTCCCCCAGGACACCCCTGCCCTTTCCTGGTGATGTTGGGGCAACAACTCCTCAGTCCACTCGGGGCTGCTGACGGATCAAACGAGAAAGAGGGTGAGGTGGCTCCACGTGAACTGCCAGGAGTGAGAGAGCAGTCACGCCTGCTGCGGGGTGGGAAGGCAGACGCCGACAGGCACACGGTGGCCGCAGAGCTGCACCTTCCGGACACACCTGTCAGGGCGGCCCAGGGCGGCTCTCGGGCTTCCGGGGGCCCTGGAATCCCAGACCTCTTGCCCACGCCCCCTGCACCTGGCTGGTGCAGCTGGAGCAGCCGCTGTTGTCACCACGACGCCCGCGACAGGCGAGAGCTTGGCGGAGGCCCGGCCCAGCCGAGGGAAGACGGGCAGGAGCAGCCATCAGCTTCCAGGGCTCAGACCCCCGGCTGGCTGCCCCCCACGCCAACGCCTCAGGGCACCCGTCACTCCCCGGGGCCCTCGGGCCTCCCTGCAGAGCAGCGTGCGGCACGCGTGTGTCCCGGGGCCGGTTCACAGCCTCCACAGGTCCAGGGCAGACGCCGCGGTGCTCTCCTCTGGCCGCGACTGGGGACAGGCCAGGCGCTGCGTTCCGGCTCCACCAGCCTTGGGCCCGGATGTGACACCTGTCGGAGGGTGAGCCGCAGCCTTTCGCAGGAAGCACATTGTCTCAGGGGCACAGAACCTCCGCATCTCCATCACAGGAACCAACCTCCACCCCCAGAGCTGCCTCTGGGCCGAGCAGGGGCCTGATGTGCCAGGAGGTGCCGGGAGGGGGCGACTGACGCACCCCAAGCGGGGTCAGAAACGGGGTCCTGGTGTGGATGGGGCGGCGGCGGCACGGACACGCTCCCTTTAAGGGAGTCGCCACGACTCAGGCCGGCCGCGTGGGGAGCTGGGATCGGCAGAGTCTTTCCGGATGGCTGAAGGCCCCGAGCCTGGGCTGGGGGACGTGGCTGCTTGGCAGAGGGTCCTCCTTGGGGCAATGCTGACTTGGCATCCCCCAGGGCCCTCACTGTGGGGGTCGGGGTCTGCCTGACCCCCGACCCGGAGCCCCTCGGCACAGGGGCAGGCCACCCTCCCCCCACAGTACCCAACCCAGGGCAGGCACCTGAGCCGAGCTGCGTTTCTGGGAGAGAATTTACTTGAGAGCAGAATCCAGGCCGAAAACCACCTCCCTGGGTGTTCCCCTGAGCCTAGCCCAGCGTGGGGGCTTTGCTCTGCTAGCTTGAGCCCCACCCTGGACACGAGGAAAACCCTGGACACGAGCAAAACCCTGGACACGAGGAAAACCCTGGACATGAGCAAAACCCTGAACCCGAGCAAGCTCGCATGTCCGCCTGCCTTCCCGTCCGTGGGCTCCTGGGAGGCACGGGGTCAGACAGACACAAGGTCCTGAGAAGAGCTTCCGCAACGAAGAAATAAACAAAAGAATAAACAAAGAGAAGGACCCACAGAATGGGGTCAGATCTTTGCCCGTCCTGTTTCTGAGATGTGCCGAGAACGTGTGAGGACCTCTCGGGACTCAACGGGAAGATGAGCAACCTAATCAAAAGGAGGACAAGCTCACGACAGACATTTCCCTCAGAAGGTACACGGGTGGCACACGAGGGCCTGGAAAGATGCCCACGGTCATCAGCCACCAGGGAAACGCGAACCAGAACCAGTGAGGGCCTCATGCCGAGGAGGACGGTGGCTGACAGACAGATGGGGGGCCACCCGCCTCCCAGAAAAACAGCCCCACACTCTTCAAAAGAAGATAACAAAACCCAGACACTCAACAGCACAATAACCACAGCATTCGGGATACAGCAAAAACTGGGAAAACAACTAGTTAATGGAAATTGATCCAGAAATTCACATATCTGACAAAGGACTTTCCTCTGGGATATACAAAGAGTTCCTCAAACTTTTAATACTGAAAATGATAAGACAAATAACCTAATTTTAAGAGGGAGATAACAATTGAACAGATACTTCATAGAAGAGACACAAATGGACAAAAAGCACAGGAAGCTCAACATCCCTAGTCTTCAGGGAAAGGCACCACGTCCCCCCACCAGGGGGGCTGGGGTAACTTGGGGCAACAGAGCCTGGGCCGGGGAGGACGCCGAGCCCTGAGGTGCGGCCGGCGGAGGCAGGAGGCACAGACCGAGGACGAGGCTCTGGCTGCTTCCTAAGAAGGCCGACATCCGCTCACCCTGCGAAATGGAAGGATGTGTCTACTCAGAAGCTTCACGGAAGCTTTATTCATGGAGCCCCAGACTGGAAACAGCTTAAGCCTCACCTGTGGGTAAATGGATAAACCATGGGAAGGTGGTGGGACCCCGGGGCAGCAGCCACGGGAGCACCCAGCAGCCTCAGTCACGGGCAAAACAAGCCGGACCCCAGTGCGCAGAACACGGAAACATGGTCCGTGCATGTGACATTCTGGAGGAGGTGCGTCTGGCTGGTGGGGAGCAGATCTGTGACTGCCTGAGGCCGGAGGGCAGAGAGAACCGACTTCAGAGGGGCCAGAGGTCTGCGAGGCACCTGAATCACTCGGTTAGAATGGGTGTGCCACCGTATGCAGTTTTATAAAACGTGACCCTATTCCCAGCTCTCCCTGGCTCCCGAGCCCCGACCTGGGCACCCTGGGGCAGTGTCCAGCTTAGCTGCCCTCTCACCTGCGCCTTCAGCAGGGCCCTAGCCGGGCCCTCCCGGCTCTCCTCCCCCCTGTGCCCCTCCCCAGCCAGACGCCTCCGGGGGCCCCCCCATCTCCCTGGCTCTGAGAGCCCCACTGGCCCCCGTCTCCGGCCGGCCTGTGGCAGAGTGCGGCAGCCCCGTGACGCTAGCCCCAGGAGAAGGGTTTCCTGGAAGGAAGCTGCCCCGCGGTGTCCTCCCAGCTCCCACGGCTCGCAAACGGCGACCCTGGCCTCGGCCCAGGCCTTGGGAGAGCCTCCTCGGCAGCCGGGCTCCCTCTGGCCCCAGCCCCAGTGGCGCGGGCCCTGCTCGGGCTCTGAGCTGTGGGGGCCAGCGAGGGGGCTGCTGCGGCTCGAGGAGAGGGGACGGCCTGCAACAGCATGTGGAGGTCACGGCTGCCCTTCTGGGGCTGAGAATTGAGAGGGTCGGGGAACAAACGCCAACTTCCAGGCCATGTTCTGCACCAAGGAGGTGGAAACCGGCACCACTGGGCCCGGCGCCCCATGGTCTCGGTGGCTCAGCGTGGACAGTCGTCCTGTGTCTTGGAGGAGGCCCCACAGCCAGCAGGCAGGAGAGGCTGAAGTGTTAACCGCGCCTGCTTCGTTCATTTTGATTTTCAGCAGCTCCACCTTACAGCGGTCAGGCCGCTGCTGCTGCGGGGGTGAGAGTCGGGGGCCTTCCCCCTCGCCCCAAACAGGGTTCCCGCCAGGCCCTGGACCTGGGTGCCGGTGCCCACCCTGCCTGGACCCTTCCCGCGGCGGCCCGGCCCAGCAGATGCGGACATGCTGGGCACGCCCTGCACCCGGCCCCAGCCGCCCTGTTCTGCCTGCCTGTTGCCCACAGGACCTTCTGCGGCCACAGCTGACATTCTCGAGCCTTCTGCTTTCCCCCTCGCGGGCCCCATCGAACCCCAGAAAGATGCGCTGGGCCTGTGGATACTGTGAAGACAAGCCTCGGAGCAGCAGGGGGAAACCAAGGCCCAGGTCACCCCAAACCCTGCAGAGCAGACGCCGGGCCAGGGAGGAGCTGAGAGAAGGGGTCCCGGCCAGGGCGGCCGCTCCCAGAGCCCGGCCCACCCGGGCCTCGTTCGCTGGGCTTGACCGGGGGCAGCAGGTCGCCCGCTGCAGCCCGGCCTGGGTGGGCCACCAGCCCCCGAGCTCTTTGGTGGCTCCGAAGCTCCCTGGGGCCGCGACACCTCCCACGGGGAGCCACCTGCTCCCTCGGTCCCCCGCGGCTCCAGATTCAGAACGACGCAACACGGGCCTGAGCAGAGAGGCTGCACCCCTGAACCGAAAATCCATTTCCTGGGAGTCTGATCAGAGACGCAGGAAGAGATGTGTAAACGGATGGTCATCATGGCGCTACTTTATAGTGGAAAAAAATCCCACGACGAGGAAAGCAGTTAAGAAAATTATGGCCCGTCCATAATTACGTGCCCATTAAACGTCGTTGGAAGGAACATTTAATTGAGGGCAAAACGGTCATGATGTGGCGTCAACTCTGTCCAGCAGGAAACAAGGCTCTCCGCCGGGCCCTGCTGCACCCGGAAACGGCACAGGCCGGGAGCCCGTGGAGGGGGACGGGAGGCAACCACGCGGTGTCAGGGCAACGCTCTGTGCTTTATTATACCCTGACGCGCTTCCCACGACGTTCAGAGTAAGGACAGACCCTGAGGCCGGGCAGGGGGAACGCAGGGGTCACGGGGGCCCAGGCCGCCCAGAGGGCCGGGGTCCTCCCTGCCGCGTCCAGGCTTGAGGGTGGGCATGGCCGTCTGCCTGCCTGCTAGAGCGAGGGCCTGAGGGGACCCACAGGCCACGGCTCATGCCTTCCCCGGAGCCTGGGGTGGTGACCCTCCCGGGCCGGCGGCTCGGCTACCTCCGGGGCTGCTGTGAGAGGAAGACGAGGCAGTCTCCCGCCACCTCCGCTCCGCCGGCCGTCAGGGCAGAGCCCGTCGGCAGGAGTCAAATCCCATGGGGGTCTCGGCCCTGGCCGATGTGCCCTCAGCCGCACCCACCCGGGAGGGAGCTGCGTGAGAAGAGCATGAGGGAGCCCAGCAGGGCGAATGGCCGCAGAGACGGGGTGCTTCCAAGGCACCTGCCCCAGGGAGCTCGTGGGCTGGCGGAACAAGCCCTGCGCCCTCAGCCTGCCGGCCTCTGCACACACCCACCCTCGGCTCAGACGTGCCCCCTTGTGGGTGCGGTCAGGGCACCCCCTCCTCCCTCCACGAGAGCCTGTCTGGCTTGCATGTTGCAGGGGCACCCCGTGGCCAGGGCCTGCTCACTCCCCCCGGAGCCCATCACACCGCCTGGCCCTGTGGTGCTGGGGTGGGCATTTGCCGAGAAGGGGTGCTGTGCCATCAGCGGCCACCTGTGCGACGGCCTGGATCCCGCATGGCGGGAGCAGAGCACTGAGAATCAGCCACTTTTCCAGGCCATTCTTCTGGGGGAGGAAGGAGGCCCTGCCAGCCACCCCCCCAAATCCCCCGCACTCCAAGGCGGGGCTGAGCAAGGCCAGGGCCCCTCAGGGCTGCCCCCACCCCGTTCTCTCCAATGACCCCCAGTGCCCCCCAGCAGACGGACCTGCCTGTGGCCCCTACACCCACACACGCCCCCGTCCTCCAGCACAGGAGCCTCCGGGGGGAAGGGGCCACGACACCATAACGGCACCCATGGGAGCCAGGTGGTCCTACGAGCTACCTGACCTCAGGGCACGGCCAGGAAAGCCCTGACTGTCTCCTGGGGGAGGCATTTGTCCCTGAGCTTTACCCCACGTCACCCAGGGCTGCACGGGGCAGGGATGGGAGGTGTGGGGCTGCTGGGCCCTTCAGCCCACCTCAGACGTGGAGGACACGGTGGCCCGAGAAGGGCCCTGACGTTGGGCCCCTGGACCCCCCAGACCCTGGGGCTTTGCTACTGTGCTGTGTCGTGTGGGTGGCAAAGGGTCACGTGGCGCCTGAGCTGCGCTGTCAGCTGGGTGGGATCTGCATGCTCCTGGGGAAGCCGCCACAGGCCCTGCGCGGAGTCGGTGTGACCAATGAGCCAGGAACACGTTCTCGATGTCTAAACGGTTGCAAAGCTGTTTAGAAGCTCTTCACAGAAGCTTTATTCATAATCCCTCAAAACTGGTAGCAACCAAGACGCCCTTCGCCATCATCCAGCAGTAAGAGGAACTGAGCTCTCAGGCCCCGAAAAAACCGGAGGCCCCGCAAACGCATGTGGTGGGCGCAGGGAGCCGGTCCGACAAGTGACACACTGCACGATGCCACGGAAAGGCCACAGCTGCAGGAGGGCGCCCGACAGCCGGGCGTGGGGGCCCGTGGGCATTGCCCACTGCAGGGGCCACGAACACACTCCCTCTCCACGGACTCCTGAGCACCCACACGGCCACCGTCTCCCCTCCCCCAGCAGACAGTGCGCCGTGCCCGTTTCACGGATTTGCGCGCTGAGGCTCTGAGGCCACGGAGTGATCAGCGGCCAAGCTGGGCACAAAGCCCTGGGCTTCCGATCCCACTGCAGGGACCTCGGGGGCCTCTCGCCGCACCAGGGCTTTGCAGGCTTCGCTCCGAATTGTATTTGCAACGTGCCCTTGGCCTAGTGCTCCAACCTCTCATTCTTCCAAGTTTTCCCCTTCCTGGGCCTCGGGAAGGGAAAGGAGAGGAAAGGGGGAGTCGGGGAGGGAAGGGAAAGTCGAGCCCCACGGGGAGAAACCACGGAGAAGAGGGGAACTACGAGCAAGTTCCTGCTGCCGAGCGTGCTGGTGCCCCTGAACAGACCCCATCACCTGCCTGCTCCACAGGTGCTGCCTCCAGCCCCAGGGCAGGTGGAACCGCTCCCAGCAAAGCCGCAGGCTCGGGCGCCCCTCTGGGGAGGCAGCGGGGTGGGCAGGGGCCAGCGCCCCGCGGGGGAAGCTGGAACGCTCTTCGCTCTCCGCACATGGCAGCCCCCGGGCAGGCGGCTCTCTCCACCCACGCGGGCTGGTCACCGGGCCGGGCGCTTCCCCCTCGAGCAGAACCACGTGGGCTGGGCGCAAACCCGCAATTATCCCCGCGCACATCTGTAGAACCCGCGCGGCTAGAAACGCGGCTCGGCTATTTCTAACTCTGCCTTCAGCCCCTTCCTGCCTGAAAATCATTTTTGGGAAAATAAAATGAAACAGAATAAGCTGACGTCTCCAGGAGGCTGTGGGTTGGTGGGACCCTCGCCAGCCTCAGTGAGCCGACCCTGCGGGGCGGGCAGCAGGCACCAAGGCCACCCCCCGCCCCCCACTGGGATCAGGCCGGGTTCCCACCCCGGACCACCACCCTGCAGCCAGGACTGCCCAAAAGGGGCCCCAGAGAGCACCAGATCCAGCTCCCTGTTAGGCTGGGGAAACCGAGTCCACAGAGGGCGAGACCTGGACGAGGCTGTGGGTCAGAGACAGGCGCCGCATGGGGCCGTCAGGACAGGCCCTGGGGCTGCGGCCACCCCAGCACCGCTCCCCACGACGCCCTGCCAGGGCGGGACCTGAGGGGCCATTGGGGGGAGCCACAGGAGCAGGGACCCAGGCCCAAAGCTCAGGTGCACCACGGGGAAGGGGCTAGCATCCAGTAAACCGAGACGCCACGGCTGCTCACGGTGGTGGCCTGGGCGCTCTCGAGAGCAGGAGACATGGCCTGGCTCTGCAAGCAACCGCAAGTCCCAACCCTGAGAGCAGAAACCAGCAGGCCGACCTCCGACAGCTGATCGGGGAGCGTCACCAGGCGGACACGGGCGTCCTCTGGAGCGGGATTACAACGGACTGCCTTCTTTGGGATTTTCTCTATTCTCACCAGCCTAGAAATAGTGAATCCTTGGGCACGTTTTCCCAAGGTGTCACTGGACAGAGCTTTCATGAGGTCACCCCAGAGAGTGACCGCGAGCATCCAGTTTGGGGGTCGACGTGCCGAGCAGCACGTCAGGGATGAGGCCCGAGGACAGTGCACCTGTGCTCGCCGGCTTGGCTGCACCGACCCCGCCGAGTTCCTAACATACCATCAAACCCGTTAGGGTCCCGAACTGTCCAAAGTATGCGGGGTCTGATGTGAACGGCACACGTCTCTGAACATTTAACTATCTGAGTGCTTAAGTATTTATTTACTTTTTCAAAGCTTTGAGCATTTCAAGAACTGTAAGAATGGATGAACAAGACACGAGGGCTTTGACAAGCTAGAAAACTGCTGTGGAGCTGCAGGGGACGGCGGACAGTGAGCCGGGAGGTCACTTGGCTTCCGGAGACGCCTGAGAACACTGTGGGCAGAGCAGACGCCACTGGCCGCCCCCCGCCCGGGCCACCCTGGCCTGGGTCCCCGCGGACTGTGAGCCCCTCTCCCTGGGGTGGCGGAGGGCAGGTGTCCCAGCCTCCGCCTGGTGGGTGGGTGTGTGGGGCTGGCCCGCTGACCCCACTCCGGGCCGAGGCCCCCTGCCCTCTGAGAGGCAGCCCTGCGTCACCGCTCCGGCTCCCACAGGGAGAGGGGCCCTGGGTTTACGATGAAACCTGTGACTAACTCAGAGACACAGTGCTTTGTTTACTATTACGTTAGGCTCGAAACACATGAGACGTGCTGGGTGCTCTTTCGTTATAAAAATAAGAACTGAAAGTGCCTCTTGGTTTCCATAAAGCTGCTGCTGGTCTGGATGATCCGTCCAGACGTAAACCCCAGGCGGTGGCCCTGCTGCTCCCACGTCCGGCGACTGCCCCTCACCGTGGCCCCGAGGCTGGACCCAGCGCTGGGACTGGGCGGTGCCGCCCCTCGCCTGCCTGGCTCCCCTGGCCACGCTCCAGGCCCCGGCGCACCCTCACGGCCAGGCACAGTCCCTCGTGGTCAGCAGGTGGCCCTCCTCGGGAGCCCCCGACCCCGCCCCAGCCCGGGCACTGGCGACAGGCTGCAGGGGGAGCTTGGGGCCGACATCTCGAGTCCTCGCAGTGACAGCCAGTGCAGGCGCGCACAGACCCAGGCCCTGGCTGCCCGGCAGCTTGCTGCAGCTCCGCGCTCCGCACCCCACCGGCCCCTCCTTCCTGCCCTCGCTCACCGCAGCGTCGCCCCCACCTCCACCTGCAGCCTCCGTGTCTTGGCAGCACCGAGGGCCCGGCCAGGCCCGCCACGGACTTCAGGCATCCTGTGGGCATGGCAGACCCTGGGCAAACTCAGCCCCGGGCCCAGATGCTCGCTCAGGGGCAGGCAGAGGGTCAGGCGTGGCCGGGAGACGGGGGGCCAAGGCGGAAGCTGGAGGAGACCCCGGTGGTGGTGCCGAGACCCTCACCTTGAAGATGAGGCAGTCTGCCTTCTGCTCGGCGTACATGGACGTCAGCCGGTACTGGCTCTCCGTGGTGATGTCGATCTGGTAGCCGGTCAGTGTGTAGCAGGCCTTCCGGAACTCCTGGATCTTGGTCTGGAAGACCTCCTTCAGCCGCTGGTTCTTCAGCTCGGCGCTTTCCACTTGCTTCTTCAGCTCTGCAGGGGGGAGGAGGAGGGCGCAGGGCTCAGGCCGGGCTGGGGACCGAGGTCAGCCCTGGGCCCTCGCCCAGAGCAGGGAGAGGACATGGCGCTGCAAGGGTGCGAGAGGGCAAGAGGGCAGAGGTGGCCGACTGAGGACACGGATGCGACAGGGTCAACACTGCCCCGGGAGGAAGGCGGCTGCTCTCCAGGGGGGACCAGAAGACAAGACGATAAAGACCTGCCCTCCCGTGGCAACATGACGAAGGGCTGCCATTTGAGCCACCGGCTCTGGAGGCCAGACGCGAGGCCAGCGCCTCCCCCGCACCGAGCCCAGCACCCAGCCTGGCCTGGTCCTCCCAAGACGATCCGTTCCCAGCAGCAGATACCACGGACAACACTGGGGCCCCTGAGCCCTCCACCAGAGCCGTGGGTTTTGGGAGAGAGAGGGGGTCTCGGGAAGACGCAGCGATGGGGCCTGACCCCTGGAAGGTTGCCCGGCCCGACTGTGTGATGGGAACAGACCACTCCAGGCCTGTGCGTCCACTTCCTTGCTGGAGCTGGGAGCTTCCAGGCCACGTGACCCTGGGAGACCTCAGAGGGGACTGTGGGGCGAGGTGGGTGCCCATGGGGGCCGCCAGGGCTCAGTGCAGAGCTGTTGCCCGTCCTCACCCCACCCCCAGGACCCGGGGCCACAGGCCGCCCACGCTGCCTTCCACGCGACTCTGTCAGGAGGCTCCACGGCAGTCACCACGCAGCTTCCCCGCCCTCCGCCGAGTGTCTTCTGAGTAATTAACCCTTGATTTACCCCCCGCTAATCAGTGAGCCTGGATCTCCTCACACAGCTGCCTCGTGGTGGCCTGGGAATGCCCCAGGTGGGCGAGACCCCTGCCCTCCTCTTGCCAGCTGGGAGCCCGGGCCGGGGGGCAGTTGTGAGCCAGCCCCTGGCTGCTGGTGTCCCCCCCTGGGCTGGGAGAGGTGACACCGACGAGGCCACGACACCAGGAGAGGAACAGAGAGCTGTCCTCGCACCGACCCACACCGCCCAAACGGTGGCACAGGGACCCTCCTGAGGGGGGGGCTGTGGAGGCCCAGGAGCCGCACACGAGATGCAGCCCCGGCCGCAGGGCCCACCCGGGGGAGCCGTGCCAGGACGAGGCCCCAGGCAGGGCTGAGCCGCCGCCCCTGGAGGCAGCGAGATGAGCGCAGCCACCCGAGGGCGCAGGGCTGGGTGCCGGGGCTGCTGCGCGGAGTCGGTGAGAGGCCGGGAGGGCCATGGCTGCCGCTTCTCCTGGTGGCGCAAACCCAGCACCTCCCCCACACCTGGGCACGCGCAGGGCCGGAGCGCGAGTCCCGTCTCCCGTGTCCCAGTGATGTGGGCGCCCGGCGGGAGGCCCCACCTGAGCCTGCGCACCTTCCTTTCCTGCCTCCCGGGGTGGAGGGAGGCCGGGGAGCCCGCAGGAAGCCCCCCGGGGCCCGCCCCCGCCTCGGGGACACCGTCCCTCTGCACCGAGGCCTCTCTGCCCGGCAGGCCAGGGCCCTGCTCCACCGAGTGACCAGACGACGGAATCCCAAGGTTCACCGGCAGCTCAACCCCAGTATTCCTCCCGCTTCCCTGAGCCGCTCACCCCAAGTCCGAACGGCCGGCCAGGGGAAGCGGCCCCGGGGGAGACTCCCACGCCACGTCTCGGGGGCAGCACCTCACCTGCCAGGGACCACGAGGGCTGTGAGCTGTCTCGGGTGTCCGACGGGGAAAGACTTAAGTCCCGACAATAAACACAGTGACTTCGGGGAGAGAAGCAGCCCCTTTCCCCACGACGCACCCTTGGGCTTCCATCAGGGCTGCTGCGCCGCGCGGTCGGCACCCACCCAGGACCCCCGCGGCCTCCTCGGCGTCTCGGGAGGGCCCAGGACACACACCTGCCGGGACGCACACCTGCCGGGACGCACACCTGCCGGGACACACACCTGCGGGGACACAGCACACACCTGTAGGGTGCGGCACACACCTGCAGGGGCGCACACCTGCCGGGACGCACACCTGCGGGGACGCACACCTGCTGGGACACACACCTGCGGGGACACAGCACACACCTGTAGGGTGCGGCACACACCTGCAGGGGCGCACACCTGCTGGGACACACACCTGAGGGGACGCACACCTGCAGGGACACAGCACACACCTGTAGGGTGCGGCACACACCTGCTGGAGTGCCCAGCCCTGCCCTTCCTCCAGTTGGGGGACGGATCCCAGGAGAAGCTGTTGCCATGTGCACTCCTGGGGCCCAGTGGGCTCCTCCCATGAGCCAGGGGTCCCGTGGTACATGCCAGCCCCTTCCACAGCTGGGCTTCCAGCCCCCCCAGGAGGCTCTCGCCACCCCCTAACCAAAGGCTCCAAGGTGGGAGGGAGAACGACGCCCCCTAGGCTACAGCCTGCCAGTGGTGGCGAGGGCCTGGGCCCCAACCTGCCGGGTCCAGGTGGGTGGGCTGGGGGAGCCCTGGGGACCCTCACTTGGATTTCGGGCCCAGAGGACCCAACGTGTTGACCCCCCCAATCCCTGCAGTTCAGCCCCTGCACAAAACAGCAATTCACACAGCGGCTCAGGTCAAACACGGGGCTCGGCCTTGGGGGAACCCCCCTCCCTGCCGGCCGTGCTCAGGCACCTCTGCTCCGTGAGCTGGGGGCGGGGGAGTCCCCTGGGCTGGGGACAGGGGCCCTGGGCATGGGTGCTGGGAAGGAGCCCCGCTCTGCCCTGCGTGGACTGAGACCTGAGTGAGGACCGAGCGGCCGGGCCTCCCCGTCTCTGGCTGCCTGGCGCCGGCCGTGGCGCTCCATCCCCGCCTCGGGGCCCCTGCACGTGCCTGGAGCCCACCCTCGCCTTCCCCAGCACAGCCCGGCTTTAATGATGCCTCTCGGGGGCACGGCTACTGGTGTGTGCCCTCAGCACACGCATCGCTCCTCACAGCCCCCGACAGAGCATTTAAAACGGTTCTCTTCTTAATTCCATGTCCTCCAGCAGACTAAGTTCCACAAGGTCGAGGAGGTGTCTTTTCTGTCACTACTGTGTCCCTGGTGTGTCCCAATAGCCTGGAACAGACTGAGTCCAGGATAACCGGATGGAACGTTTCTACGTAAAACCCCAAATCATGAGCCCGCAGGGAAGCTTTAAGGTCAGTTTAAGCAGGACGTACACTCAGGGCCCCGCTCCGGGCGAGCCCGAGCCTACCCTGCCCCACTTGAATCCTCACTAACATGGCAGTGGGGGAGAGGCGGCCACGGACGGACGCGGGGACGTGCCCCAGACGACGGGAGCAGATGGGGGCGGTGGGAGCAGAGCCCAGAGCCCTCTGCAGGCCTGGGGGGTGTGGGGGGCGAGAGGGCGTCCGCTCGGCGAGTGGCTCCTACTGAGCAGCTGGGCTCACCCCACAAGGAGGTGGGGGCCCCTCTTGGGGAACCCATGTTTCAGCAGCGTGTTTCCCGGGGGCCCACGTGGCGGAGGGTGGCCGGGCCTTGGTCTCCCCCTCAGCTCAGCTGCCGGGGGAGAGCGGCCCCAGAGGAGCGGGGCCCCCGGTGAGGGGCTGTCTGCGGCCGGGGCCCACCTGGGGTGCTGGCGGCCCCCACGCCCTGTGGCCAGCACAGCCCGGACCTGAGCGCCAGCCGAGGCAGGTCCGAGAGGAGAAAAAGCCAACAACCTCCAGAGGGGAAAACAAAACTCCCCAAGATGTGGGATCCCCTGGGCCTCTGACCAGTAGTGGGGGACATGCCGGCGGAGGCTGGGGGCAGGGACCACCTTCCCACCCGCAGTTCTGCCCCCACCCCCCGTCCTCCTGGGGGTCGCACAGACGCAGAGGCCACCACGGGAGAGGAGGGCGGGGGCCGGCCCGGGTGCAGCTGGCCTGGCCAGAGCAGGGCTCCGGGAGGACGCGCCCCACATCTGTCCACCCCAAGTCCAAGTCCGGTGGACGGCCCCCATGTGCGGACGGCTGAGGCGGGGGCTCTCCAGCTTCAAGAGGGAGCGCACAGAACAGCAGAAAACCAAGCACATGAAAATGAGGCGTATGTTACGTTTAGGAGGAAAAAAAGAACCAACACCAAACTCCCACCTAAAAAACAACAAAAAAACAAAAACAAAAGACAGGAAATGCAAACCAGCATAACCAGAGACACCACAAGCTGCAGCTGCAAAAGCTGTCTGCAAATCCACAGCACTGCAACGCTGAGCAGACGTAACAACAGCCGTGACAGCCGCGTGCAGAGAGAGGACAGGGTTAGGGTTAGGGTTGGGGCGTGCATTAGTGTGTGCTAGTGTGCGTCTGTGTGCTCGTGCTGGACGTGTGTTAGTGTGTGCTGGTGTGTGTGTGCGTGTACTAGTGTGCATCTGCGTGCTCGTGCTGGATATGTGTTAGTGTGTGCTGGTGTGTGTGTGCATGTGCTAGTGTGCGTCCGCGTGCTCGTGCTGAACGTGTGTTGTGCTGGTGTGCGTCTGTGTGCTTGTGCAGGGTGTGTTAGCATGTGCTAGTGTGCATCTGGCATGATCATACTAGACGTGTATTAGCGTGTGCTAGTGTGCATCTGCATGCTCGTGCTGGGTGTGTGTTAGCGTGTGCTCACATGCGTCTGTGTGTTTGTGCTGGTGTAACAGAGCGAAAGCGTGACTTCTCTCACTGAACCCTGAGAACAGCGGCGGGAGTGTGCCACGTGACCCCGGGAGGCGGCACACGGAGGGAAGAGGCCTGGGGCTGGGCAGGGCCGCTCCCCGTTAGCCCTGCCTTGTCTGCTCGCTTCTGAGAACGGTGCAGACGTGAACGGGGCCCCCCGCTCCCCTCCGGAGCCCAGGCAGCGAGACCAGCGGGATGAGCTTCTCAGAGCTCGGGGCCCATGGGCGATGGCCCCCCATTCTTGCTGGGGCTGGGGAAGGTCAAGGCCAAGGCAGGAGCCCTGCTCACAGCAGGAGCTCTGCGGGGCACAGCCCGCATGGTGGGGGGCTCAGGGCATGCCTGGAGACCGGCCCCCCAAAAGCCAGAGCGTGAGCCCTCCACCTGCTTCTCCCCCAGTGAGGGAAATGCAGAGGCGGGCTCCGGAAGCGGCCCCCAGCTCGGGCCCGGAGGAAAGGCCGTGGGCGAGCCGGCCTGGCCCTTCAGCAGCTCTCCGTTCAGGAGCTGAAAGCAGCTCTTGGAATTTTCCTCTGGGGACTTAGGCAGAGCCATTTTTCTTCCTGAAAAGTCAGTGAAACACACTTAACCAATGCTGGGATTTTCCGGCTTAAAAATCAACAAAAAGGACCGATATTTCACCATTAAAAACAAACAACCCTCCCTGCCAGGCTGAGTCATCTGCGGTTCCTAAACTCGGCGCACTCCTGTCTTCCGCGATGACACCCAAGTGGCCTGCCGAGAGGACGCCTGTGCGGCCAGCAGTCAGGAGCCCGGGGCTGGCACAGCACCCGCCCCCGAGCAGGGGTGCAGGGAATCTGTGTACCCCCGGGCCCCGGGTGGAGGGGGGTGGGGAGAGGGCGGGAGGAGGGGGGGGGACAGGGGAGGAGATGGGGGAGGGCGAGCGGGGGAGGGACGAGGGGAGCGGCCAGTGCAAGCAGTGACAACCCAGAGTGTCACAGCCTTGGTGGGAGGTGCAGGGAGGGGGGCTCTGGACAGACAGACGAGGGACCCCTCACTGGACGGAAGGAAGGCTTGCCTCTTGGCCCCCCAAACCCTGGCCGTGGGGTCCCGGACAGTGACCTCGTCCCCCCAGGTGGCCGGGAGGATGCCACCTGCCTCCACGGATTCGACGGCAGCGGGGGTGCAGGTGCTCTCCCTCCCGCACCCGGAAACTGCTTCGCTACTTCGGCAACAGCTCTCCGCACGTACGTGGACGGGCAGATGATCGGCCTGAGGTCCGGGCAGCCGAGGCCACCCTGCCCTGTGGATGGAGACCCCAGGAGAGGAGCGGAGTGGGGTCTCAGGCGCGGCAGGAAGCCGGGTCAGGGCGAGTGCAGAAGGTGAGAGCCCCCCTGGCTTCCCCGGCACAGAGCTCGGGGCTGGGGCCCCTGCGCCTTGTCCCGGCCACGCTGCTC
This sequence comes from Choloepus didactylus, assembly GCF_015220235.1. Lineage (NCBI taxonomy): Eukaryota > Metazoa > Chordata > Mammalia > Pilosa > Megalonychidae > Choloepus > Choloepus didactylus. The sequence continues at coordinate 25,790,517 of NC_051327.1, read as the reverse complement.
CATGCTCCCTCCCCAGGGTCCCGAGACCCCCTCGCCTCTCTCCCCACCTCCCTGGGACCTGCTGTGTCTGGGATCCTACATCCTCCTCCTCGTGGTGGAATCAGGCCTCCGCTGGCTTCTGAGAAATGAAGTGTGAGGAGGCACGACTGTATTCACACCCACATCTGATCGACGATTTGGCCAGGGACAGAATTCGGGGCTGGGAATCCTCTTCCCTCCGTCCTGAAGGCACTGCTCTCCGGCCTCCAGGTTCCCACGCCGCTGCTGTGAGTTCTGATCCCGTGTGGGACGGGCCTGCGTCTCGGGAAGGACGCAGGAGAACCGCTCTCGATATTGGGAGCGTGGGTCTGTTTCCGTCCGCGTCTTCTCTCTTCCTCTCCTTGTGTGCTCAGCTTCCTGGGGGGCTGTTTCCCGAGTGTGACCATCGCTGGATACCTGCCCTGGCACGGGGAGGGGGACCCGTGGCAGGGGGTTGGCCCTGAACCCCTCGGTGTGGTCTGGCGTCAGCGTCTTACTCGGCTGGCCCAGCCACGGGAGGCAATTCCTCCATGACGTCTGCCTGGAAGCCGCTGCAGCGAGCAGCCAGAGGAGCCGGGGGGACTCAGGCCAAGGGGGGACAGCCGAGACCCTCCCTGCGGCCTCAGAGCAGCTGCAGGGGCTGGAGTGCAGGGAGGGGGGCAGGCGCTTTCCAACGGCGAGGGGACTCCAGGGTGCGGGAGTGCAACCTGGGCGGATCCCACAGCCGCACCAACACCAAGCGAGCCAGTGACGGGCTCGGCAGGGGCAGGACGCAGCCCTGTTTCCACACAGCAGCCACGGTCAACCCACAGAGCAATCAGGAAAATGCTCCACTCAAAATAGCACCTAAAAGAATAAAACACCGAGGAACACAGTCAACCGAGGATACAAAGACCTGGGGACCAAAAACCACAAGTCGCTGCTGAAAGAGGGATCGACGGCCACCCCAGGTCACGGTTTGGAAGAGTCGGCCTTGCCAACATGTCAACATCACCCAAAGCAACACACAGTTCAATGCACGCCCTGTGAAAATTCCAGCTGCCTTTTTTTTTTCTTTTCAGAAATGGAAAAACTAATCTTCAAATTTATATGGAGCTACAAGGCAACCCCCAAAGTCAAAATAATGTTGAAAAAGAACAGGGTTGGAAGACCCACACTTCCCAATTTCAAATCATACCACAAAGCAGCAGTAATCAAAACAGTGTGGTACTGGCACGAAGACAAACAGATCTGCAGAACGGAATGAAAAGTCCAGAAACAGAGCCACACATCTGTGGTGAGCTGCTCTGGCGAGGATGCTGGGCACGCACACCGCGGAAAGACCAGCCCCTTCGACAAGCGGTGTGGAGAAAAGTGGACATCAGGCTGAAGGAGGCAGGACGTATACAAAAAACAAGTAAAAATGGACCAAGGACCTAAAAACAAGAGCTAAAACTGTAGGCACCGAGAAGACAACACAGGCACTGCCATGAGCTCGGAACTGGCCGAAAGTCTGAGCAGCAAAAGTAGATAAGCTTGACTTCATCAAAATTAGAAACTTTTGTGCATGGAAGGAAATTATTGAGAAAATAAAAAGACAACCGAGAGAACGGGAGAAAATAGTTTCAAGCCATATACCAGATAAGGGTTTAATATCCAGAACACATAAAGAACTCCTACAACTCAGCACAGAGACACTGACAATCCAATTAAAAAAACGGTCAAAGGACTTGACTAGACATTTCTCCTAAGATGTAAAAATGGCCAAAAATCACATGAGAAGATGTTCAACGTCATTACTATACAGAAATGTAACTTAAAACCACGGAATACCGCTCCACTCCCACGGAGAGGGCTGTTATTTAAGAAGTGCAGAACGCGTCTCGGGGAGTGTGGCGAGACGGGCACCTCGAGCCTGGGTGGTGGGAACGTGAGACGCTGCAGCCACGGTGGCGCCCACATGGCGGCTCCTCCAGACGGGAACATGGACGTAGCGCTGGCCCTGCGACCCCGCGTCCGGCTGTGTGCAGCGACAATGGGCCGCAGCCACGTGCACACCAGTGCTCACAGCACCAAATGTGGGACCAAGCCGTGTCCATTGACGGGTGACCGGACGAAGGAGAGGGAGCACGTGGCCCTACGAAGGAGGGCAGCTCTAGACGCTCTGCAACATGGACGAACCCTGAAAACATGACACTCCGTGAAACAAGCCGGACACGCGGAGGCGAGAACTGTCAGAGGCCACTCAGAAGAGGCGGCTGGGAAGGGCAAGCACGCAGGCAGGGAGGGCAGGTCACGGTTACAGAGGGGAGGGAGGGCCCGGGCCCGGGGCAGCGGGAGCGGCTCTGCACGGCCTGTCTCGCAGGGCACCCACCTGCACGCGGCCGGCACACACGGGTGCCCCATGGCACAGCGGGCAGTACGGCGGGGGACCCAGAGACCCGGCCTCGGGTGAAAGCCGAGGGCCCCAGAGCCTGCCGCGGAGCTTCCCTGTGGCCTGGGGAGGTGGAGGCCGAGCAGGGGTGCCGGGGGCGCCTCCGCCAGCTCCTCCCTCAGCCAGGGAGTCCGCCGGGCCGGGACGTGGCTCCCGCAGGAGCCGTCGGGGCCTCAGTTGGCCAAGGAGCCAGAGCCCTGGCAGGCACGGCCGAGCTTCCAGGACTGAATCAGTCACTTCTGGCTAACTTTTAAACTATTCCAGTTTTACATTTTAAATATTTAATAATTAGGCATCAAATATTTATGTAATTTTATTGGCAGCTGTGGAAGGCGGGCAGTGCCGCGGGGTGACCCTCAGGTTTGGCTCTGGGTCCAGGCTGGCGGCGTGGGGAGGGGAAGGGCCGGAAGAGGCGCCGGGCAGAGCCAGGGTTGGCACCGCCATGGGAGCCGCCACCCCGTCCACGTTCGCACAGACAAGCCGGGGGTCAGCAGGGGCCGCGCGGGACGTGGCCAGTCTGGTGAGATGCGCCAGTGCCCCCGGATGGCTCCGGATACGCCCTTGACCTCTGGGGGCTGGGCCCCCCGGGGCTGGCTGCAGGCGAGGTGGGTGGGCCCTCACCGGGCAGAGCTGCCCCTGCTGGGCGGGTGGCAGCGCCTCGCCCCTGCCGTGTGCCCGTTGCCCGAGCCGCTGCCTGCGTGTGGAGCCGGTGCCCCTGCTGGGCCGGAAATTGCACGTTTCCCGCGAGAGGAGCCGCCAGCCCTGGAATTAAATGCAGATGAGCCGCTCGGCAATGCGTGTGCCCGGGCGAGGCCGCGTCGCCCTCCAGCAGGGCCTCCCTGTGCTATTAACATCTCACGCCGGCGAGCAGTTTGTCACCTTCTCCAGAAATGATCTGAGAAGACACTGGCAATTACAGCCCACAGGATTATGGGGTGGGCGAGCCTCGGGGTGACAGGCGGGCGCTGATGGGCTATCATATTTAGAGGAAGACTCCCTCCCCCACTGCTGGCGGCAGAGAGTGGCGAGGCCAGTGGACTGCCCACCCCCGGCCCAAGTGGGCGCCCAAGTGGACGTCAAGGCCGAGCCTGGCGGAGAGGGGACGCTCCACCCCTTGCCCGGCCTCCGACTGGACCTGGACCCTGCAGTGGCCACGTCACACACTGGGACAGGCTCGGGGCTGCCGGACGCTGGCGCTGCCCCACAGGCTGCAGGGAGGCCCAGCACTCTTGTCTGTGGGTGCTCCCCGGGGGCAGGGGCAGCTGCCCCCCCAGGTGGCCTCCCTGGGCTCTGCTCACCTGACCCCCTGGGAAGCCTGTGCTCTGCCCTCGGCACAGGACCTGCCGCCATCGGAGGCTCCCGTCTGTCCCTGCAACTGAAGCCGCACCCCAGGGGCAGGGCCGCGCGGACCCCGCGTTGGGGTGCCCGGGGACGACGTGCTCAGGCAAATGCTTGCTCAGTGACAGAGCCGGTAACTTCCCACGCCCAGCTCAGTCGAGACCTTGCACCCACCCCCGAGAAGTCGTGCCGTGCTGTGTCCACTCAGAAGCCGCCGGCGGACGCTCGGCCACGGGCCCCCACCCCTCCCCCTCCAGCTCTCACAAAGCCGGGGCCTCTGTGTCTTGTCTCGGGGGGTCAGACCTTCACCGTGACCTTGGCCACACGCACTGGGACCTTGAGGATGTGTCCTGCCCAGTGGTTCCACCATGGCGGATCCCACATCGCGGCTGGGGGCTCCCCTAAGCCTCCCAGGTGGCACCTCCCGCGGACGCACCAGTCCCCCTTAGCGACTCCGCACACCGCCCTGCACCCACCACTGCACCCGAGTGCGACAACCCAGCCTCTGTGCCTCCCAGACGGCCACTCCGAGTCCCCACCCCGAGGCCCGGGGCTGCTTCCCTCACCAGGCCTCGCCCGGGTCACGACGGCCTCGGTTCTGGTCCGCACCAGAGGCCGTGCTCCCTGCCGCCGCCTCAGGGACACGCTGCACCCTTCCAGGTGCCCAGCGCTGCAGGGCAGGCCCAGGCTCTCCTGCGTTGCGAGGCCGTTCCCCAGCACGCTCTGTGTCCTCGCGCTCCCTTCTCATGTCAAATTCCCGGGGGTCCCTGGAGGTCCAGCGCCCACTCTCCGTGGCCTGTGCGCCCTCCTCCTCCCAGGGGTGCTTTCCCCCACCGTCTGCAGACCGTCCAAGACCGAGTGTAAGTGCCACCCCCGCTGAGCACCTGCCCTCTCCCGCAGCCAGGCCGTCCGCTCTCCTGCCTGCAGCCCGCGGCACCTCTGCATGGATGTGCCATGCCCACCCCCGGAGGGGACCCTGATGGCAGGCCCGGGCCCCCTGCCCAACCCCAGCACTCGGCGCAGTTCCAGGGAAACAGCTGTCAGTAAACAATCATCAGTCGACGGATGGGCGAAGGGTGGGAGCTGGGCCAAGCACACCCAGGGGCTGTGCTTGGGGCCTGTGGGGCCCGCTGCCAGCCCGACAGACTCCCCAGCACCTCAGCAAGCTGCCAGCAGTTTCCCTTCTGAACCAAAGTGCAGTGTGGTGGTCCTCACGGGTGGCCAGGCACGTCTGTCTAGCTCTGACCCTGCCACCGGCAGCTTCCTCCTGCAGTGGACACGGCGGTCACGGTGCAGTCACACCGGCCGGGCAGCCCTGGGTGCCTGAGCCCAGGACCGTGGGAGCTGGCTCTCCAGGCCGGCCAGGGGACAGAAAGACAAAAGCAAACCCATCAGCTGCTCTCCCTGGGGCAGGTCGGGGTGGAAGCAGAGAGGAGGGGATGCAGACAGGGGCGGCTGCACCCTCCGCTCCCCGAGGCCCTGGGAACCCTCCCCGGTGCTCTCAGCCCAGGAGCCACGGGGTGGTGGGGAGGTGACACCCGCCCGCCAAATGGCTCCTGGAGTTTGGGGATCGAAGGGGACAAACTGTCCGGTGCCTGTCCAGAGGCTGTGCCTAGAGAGCAACTTGGAGAGTCTCCATCCCTGGCCAGCCGATCACCAGGCCCCTGGGTGGAGAGGGAAGCCACGAGCTCGGCCACCCGGGGCAGAGGCCCCTGGGACGCGCAGGGCCCAGGGTTAAGGCCGGGGCAGCCATCTACGGCAGGGGAGGACGGGGCTCCCGCTGGTGAGCCAGAGGCAGGACCGCGCGTCACCCAGGGCCCTCTGGCGGCCCTCCCTGTGTGGGCCACGGCCAGTGTCCCGGCAGACCCAGACGCGGGGCCCTGCGCTCATGCTGTCAGCACCCAGGAGGCACCTCCTTCCAGAGACACGTGACGACCGGGGTGTGGGAGACACCGGACAGGCCCCACTCTCGGAAAGCCCTGCCCGTCCTGCCTGCCGGCTCCCCCAGGCGCCACGGACACCGGGCACATGCACCGAGAACCCAAGGCACAAACACACACGCGTGTGCACACACACCTGAGAACCAGAAAGAAGTTCCCAGAGAAGCACAGAGCACCGACATCCTGTCACAACCCTGAGACAACCCGGGAAATCCAGGCTCGGCCCCCAGGCAGCGGGGCGGCAGGGGCGGCAGTGGGGGCTCCGACAGCAGGGCTGTGCCCAGGCCCCAGCAGGGGCAGCCGAAGCCCGGCACCGCGCCACGTTTACCAAGTCGAGGACAGGTGTGTGCGAGCCCGCGGGGCGTTAGCCACACGGGCCGACAGAAACCCAGTTCCGGGAAGGCTGCTCCCTCCAAGAGGAGAGACGCCTTCTCAGAGCTCATCTCTTACTGCCTGAGTCATTTTCGAGTTAATCTGTCTGCTTTCGGCAAGACAAGAGTTTTAAATCTTCTCCCTTTTCTTCTCCTTTCGAAGCCGTGGCAGTCTATCAAAACCCGCTACTGTTCGCAGCCAGGCCTCGCATTTGAAACGTAATGAATTCTTCCGAGAGCAGCAGATTAGGGAGAAGATCACAGACGACAGAACAGGTTCAGCAGTTGGAGGAGCCCGAAGAGAGAAGGCTCTGGAAGGAGGGAAAGGCCAGGAGACGAAAGGGGGTGCAGCGAAAGTTAACTCTTTGGGAGCCTGAGAGAAGGGACCCGCCAGACGGACACGCCCACAGCCCGGAGAGGGGTGGCCGGAGCTGTCCCCTCGGACCGCGGCTTTGGGGTGGGGAGAGGGTGGGGGCAGGGCCGCTGTCCTCGATGACCCTTCTCAGCAAGGACGCGGGACGACCGGCCGCGGGACGTGCAGCTGCGCAGCAAGGTGGGCGGGTGGTGGGGCCGTTGCCTTCCTACCCAGAGAGGGGACGCGCTCGTCCGGGACACACAGCGGGGCCAGGCCAGGCCGGGACGAGATGCGGGTCCTGGGGTTGGAAGGCCCCGACCCACGATGGCCACCTCCACGAGGCAGGAAGCCGCGGTCTCCAATGTTGCCCATGGCCGCTGCAGGCAGCCCAGTCCAGGTCCACAGGCCCTGTCCTGGGAACGTCGCACACAAAGAGGGGGCAGCCTCAGCGCCCGGTGCCCGGCTGCGGGGAGAAGGTCTCCACCCAAGGCCGCCGGAGTGACCGGAGAGCTCAGGGAGCACGCGGCCGAGACGCCGTCCTCTCCCCACAGAGTAACGTGACGCGGCTCGAAGATGGACCATGACGGCTCCCAGGACAGCGCGCCGTGTGGGGAGCAAAGACTTCTCAGGACAAAAGAGCAAAGCCCACTAACACAGAAAAAACAACTGATAAATGCGACTACATCAAAATAAAGAACCTTGCTTATCAGAACATAGCATTAAAAAAAAAAATAATCTGAAGAAGACAACCCAATTAAAAAGCGGGCAGAAGACAGACGCCTCCCCAACACAGACGCGCACAGCTGACGCACCACGGAGACGTGACCACTGCGAGATCCCCCACACACGGGGCACGGGGAAGACAGAGGATGTCAGCCAGGACACACCCGCAGGGAGGCAAACGCCGCCACTGGTGCAGGGGCCAGTTTCTTAGAGTCAGACACGCGTTTCCCCTGCGACCGGCCACTCCACTCCTGCCCACGTGACGCCCTGCACCTGCACGCTCAGGACGGTGGACGTGGACACGGCCCTCTGTCCATCCACAAGACGGGAGATGGCACAGCCGCAAAAAGACTACGTTCCGATCCAGGCCACACTGTGGCTGAGCCTTGAACGCAGGCCGTGTGTAGAGACCAGACGGGGACACCCACGTCCTGCCTGGCACCACGAAGTGCCACGTCCGAGAGCCGCGCGTGGCAGTGGGGGCCGAGGGCAGCCGGGAGGAGGAACTGTTCTGGGTGACGGCGAGTCTGAAGTCAGGCTGCAACGTGGCCGCACAACCCTGACGTACTAAGAAACCACTGACTCGCTCGCTCACAGGGGCAGCGGGCGGGGGTCCCACCTCGGGCCTGGGAACGTGAGGTGCCCAGACACAGGGTGGGGGTGCCCAGGAGGGTCCTGTCCCGCCGTGGGCCCTGTGGCCGCCCGTGGAGAACAGGTCACGCTCACCGACAGGGGCCTCCCCCGGGCCCGAGAGCAGCTGGAACCTGCTGCAGCTCACGCAGCCCGAGGGGGGTCCCCGACCCCACCTGACCCCGCCGTGCCCCCCATGGCCCACAGTGCATCCCCTGAGGTTTGGGTGAGGGGTGAGTGAAAAGCCAGGAAAGCTGCCACCACGAGCGACCTTCAGAGCCAGACAGAGTTTGGGGTGCGAGGGGTGAGCCGTCCTGCCTGAGCTGCGCCCCCCCAGGCTCCCCGTCTTGCTGGCCTGACGAGCTCCCACCTCTCGCCTGAGAGCGGAGGCCCCATCTTCTCGTTTTCTCGGCCCCAGCTCCGTCTGCAAACCAGTGATTAAATTACACGACTTCTTTACAGCTCCAATTAAACCCTTAATTGATGGTGTTGCCCTTCGCTACCCTGACACCAACAACAAATAGCAGCCGGGAGAGGAGCCGGGCGCAGGCACAGCACAGCCGCGGCGAGCGGGGAGGCGGGTGCTCGGTCCTCTGTCCGGGCGCGGCTGGCCTGGGTGGAAGATGGGGGCACCATGGCGGGGGCGTGGAGGGCGGGGGGCAGGAGACGGGGCATGGAGGGTGGCGTGCAGGAGATGGGGCACAAGTTTGGGGTGCGGAGGGTGAGTGGAAGCTGGGGTGCAGCCTGGGCCTCTGCCTCAGACCTGCCAGGGGAGCCTGGTCTGGAACATTCAGTTTGGGGGTGATGGATGCCGTGGCCGGCTCCCGGCGCCACCACTGGCCGGCAGGTGGCCCAGAGGCAGTCCCTGCACCTGTTCCTGCACCAGGACCACCCCGTCCCCACCCCGGGAGCCTCGGGCTCTGAGGAGATGCAGGTTCTGCAGAGCCTGTGCCCCCTGCAGCTCCTAGGCGCTCCCTGTGGCACCACCTCCCCGTGCCCACTGTGCCCACAGCTCCGACTGCCCGGCCGGCCGCGTGTGGGAGCTGCCCCTGCTCTGGGGAGTCGGCAGGGACTCACCCGACAGCTCCTCGCGCACTTGCACACTCGGTGCCATCAGATGCTCACAATCGCCCCACATGCTCACGGCTGGGGAAACTGAGGCTCAGAGAGGGCCCACGGTGGCGTGGTGGGTCCGCCCAGGTTCCTGGCCTCTGGGGCCTCTGCCCGCTGTGGAGGGCACAGGCCCAACACTCGAGCCTGCGGACACTGTTTGCACAGCTCAGTGAGGCACTAGGGCTGTCAGGGAAGAGAGCCCGCTGAGGCACCGCCTCACCGCCAGGAGTGGCCCCGCTTCCGCGCGGTTCCCGAGCAAGCCCAGGCCACCATAGCACCAGACGGGGCACACGCCGCAGGCTGGCACCACGTGGTGCTCACAGATGGACGTCACGAGCACCCACAGCAGCCGCCTCCCCCAGAGCTGCACACCTGGGCCCAGGGGGCCAAGAAACTTGCCCAAGGCCACACAGCTGGTGTGTGTGGAGCCAGGTTCCCGCAAGAGCAGCCCGACACCAAAGCTCATGTGCTCGCAGGCCACTGGGACTTCTGCAGACAGGTCAGTGCAGGAAGCTGACCACGAAGGGCCACTGCTATTCCTACACCACCTCGAGGCCCTTCCCTTTGGAAACAAACTCAAATGAAAAGGAACCAGGAAGGTTCCAGAAGGTGAATCTGGGGAGGAAGCAAGTTTCAAACTACTGCAGGGACTGGGATCACTGGGAAAGCTGGCCTCCCTCATTCCCCACCCACCTGACGGTCAGCACATGTGCCTGCCCATCTACCCACCCAGCTGTCTGCCCTTCCACCCACTGCCAGTCCATCGAATCCTGGTCAAGCGCCAGGCCCTGTGCGGGCCCCGCTGGGACGGCAGCCTGAAGGAGCCCACGTGTAGCTGTGGCAGTGCTGAGCGAGAGCAGTTCCCAGAGTGGCCCCTGAAGGGCGAGAGGAGCCCAGGGCCGTCTGCTCCCAGCCCCTCCTGCTCTTCTCTTTCCTCGCCCTGGACGCTGCTGGGCAGTGGCCCCCCTGGGCCCTCCGCTGCCGGAGGGGCTCGTCCATGATGTGCCGTCTGGCAACATGGGACGCCGATAGCGAGAGGAAGACGAGCGGAGGAGCGTGCCGAGGTGAAGGCACACAGCACTTCTGTCGCAGGAGACGCTGCGGGGTGCCTGCAGACGGCCTCGGGGGACAAAGGCCTGGGTTCCAGGCCAGCCTGTGCTGGCCTCTCTGAGAGAACGTGCCGCAGGTAGGTGCGTGGGAATCCGGGGTCCCAACAGGATGAGGAAGGCTTGTTTTCCCGGGTCCTGCCTGCGAAACACAACCACAACCCTCACAAGTAACGCAAGAGGCAACCACGGGAGACCTGGAGGGTGGGGCAGCAGCAGGCGAAGTGGCTGTGGGCCCCGGGACCAAAGAGCTCCCCGGCGGCATTCTATGACCCCCGCCCCACCCAAGAGAAGGGGGCGACCCCCCGACCTGGCTCCGGCCTCCCGCCTCCAATGGCCGCCTGCGGGCAGCACCAGCAAGCGGGGGCCCAGGATCCCCCATGACAGGGCGACACGCTCCTGAGCCGGCCGTCCTCACCCCGAGACACCCAGTGGAAAAGCTGCAGACGAGTTTACAGCTTCAACGTAATTTCAATAAAAAATTAAATATGAATGGGTTTCTTTTAAACTTGACAAAGTAACTTTGAAGTTCATTTAGAATGATAAACAGGTAAGGAAATCTTCATATAAAAAGGAAGAATGCCTGATCTACACCGGATATTAAAACATCCTAGATTCATTCCCACACCAAGATGGTGGCATAACACCCTCCAGGGGGCCGCTCCCCACAGAACCTTTCACCAATTAGCAGGAACTGGCAGCGCCGCCTTCTGCAGAGCTCCAGAAACAGCTACCGGGCTGCAGAAACAGGTACGGGCTACAGCAACTGGGCGGGTGCCGGAGCAGGAAGACGTGGCTTTAAAAACCGAAAGAGAAGCTTGGGAATAAATCCCAAACCTAACACCTTAAAACATTAAAATGTGTCCTGTGCAGCAAAGGATAACATGATAAACAAAGTTAACGGGGCAGACGGCCCATCCAAAGGAACAAGGCAGAAGTCCAGACTGTCAATGAAGATCAGGCTTAGGATGATTCTGGAAAAATACTTTAAAGAAACGATCCTCAATATGCCCATGGAGATAAAGGAAAACACAGAATAAACTAAAGGCTATCAGGAAAATAATGAATGAACAATATGAGAATCTCAATAGTGAAAAGGAACCAAATAGAACTTCTGGAGCAGAAGAGCACAATAACTGAAATGAAAAATTCCCTAGAGGGTTTCAGCAGCAGACTGGAGCTGGCAGAAGAAAGAATCAGTGAAACTGAAGACAAGACCAAAGAAATGACTCAGGCTGAGGAGCAGAAAGACAGAAGAATTTAAAAACTGAACAGAGCCTACAAGACCCGTGGGACACCGTCAAATGCACTGAAATATGCATCCTGGGAGCCCCAGAGGGGAAGGAAGAGAAAAGGGGGCAGAAGGAATATTCAAAGAAGTAACAGCCAAGAACCTCTCACATTCAATGAGACATGAATATGCTATTCAAGAGGCCTGATGAACCCCAGAGAGGATATTCTCAAAGAGAACCCTGCGCAGACACAGGGTAATCAAGCTGCCCAATGCCAAGGACAGGTGGAGAGATCCGGAAGCTGCAAGAGAACAGCAGTGAGCAATGTACTGGGGAATCTCAGTTAAGACCGAGTGCCGATTTCTCATTGGAAACCATGGAGGCAAGAAGGCAGTGGGACAGAATATTTCAAGTGCTGAAAAAACAACTGCCAAACAAACTTTATATCCATCAAGACCTTCCTTCAAAAATTAGGTAGAGATTAAAACATTTCCAGATACACAAAAGCTGAGGGGTTTGTCACCCCTGGATTCACCCCAGAAAGGAAAGGGCACCGGATAGTGGAGCAAAGCAAAGTCCCAGCTCCCAGGGTGCTCCTGAATCTAGCCACGGCCGCGGCTTGGGGCCCACTCTGCCACTCTCCCCACAGCAATCCCCCCAGGAGATGCCCAGCGGCTCCCCAGGACCCCCAGCCCTGGATCCAGCTCTCAGTGGAACCGACTCACTAGCTTGGCTTCTGCTTGATTTTTGTCTTTAGCCTTTACTTTGATGAAACTCTTGCATCGCCTACAAGTTCTGTCACGGCGAAGTGGCTGTCCCCATGCCTCTCGCCCCCTCCCGACCCCCCGTGAGCTCCTCCGGCTCTCTCAGCCGCTTCCTCTGGTGTCAACTAGACAAGGGCCACCTCCCCCAGCCTGCCCGCGCCCATGAGACCCAGGCCGTGGAGCAGACTAGGGCTACTTTCTTTCCTGCCCCAGGCCTTGCTTTCTGGAGGCTCGGACTTGTGGGTCCTTGTTGTGAATGCAGCCGCAGTTCTCTGCTCAGTTAGAGGCGCCGGTCTCTTCTTGCGGCCGCTCTCCCCTCGAGACACTCTGGGGCTTTAGGTCTGTCACTGCATCTTTCTGAAGAAGCCCAGAACCTTCCACTCGTTCGATCCACACCAGCTGCTCATGAGCTCTGCTGTCCAGGGACCCGTCACCTCTCCCAGGTGCCGTATGTTGCGTCTTCTTTCTCGTTTATCTGCTCGTTTGGTGGCACACGTCCTCCACAGGCTTCCAGAAGGGCACATGGGAGGTAAACTCGTGGAGCCTGCAAACATCGGAAGCCGTTCTTCAGTCTTCGTTCCGACCTGACTGAGCCAGGTGGGCACCGGACTCCAGATGCAGATCCTTTTTCTTCGGGAATCTGAGGGCACTGCCCAAGGCCCTGGGCCCTCCCCAGGGTGCTGCCACTGGGGTCCTGATCCCCGGACCAGCAACCCGAGCTTCCCTCCCTGGAAGTTGCGGGGTCCTCTGTTGGGACCTGGGGAATGGTGGATGGTGGGGTCTGTTTTCGCCCTTTTTGGTCCGACCCATGGGTGCCGGGCTCACGAGGGGAAGGGTCTGCCTCCTGCCGGAGTGGCTGAGGGGTGCCCTGTGGTGGCCTCTGGACCCTCGTCCCCCGCTGGGGCCCCCGCTGCTCAGCCACTGGCCCCCCGGCCAGGCCCCTCGTCTCTGACCTCCTCGCTCCTGTCTTCCATCTGTTTGCCTTTTTGTTCTACTTTAAGGCAAACTTTCTCAATTTTTCCTTCTATTTTGTTTTTAACTCTCAATATTTTTAACGTCTAAGAGCTTTTTCCTCTCTGAATTTTTTTTTTTTTTTTTTAAAGCAGCTTATTCTTGCTTTGAGGTTGAAATGTTCTTTCTCACCTCTGAGGACATCCAGGAGTGGCTCTTCGCAGGTTTCCTCCCCTGTGGGTTGTGCCCTCCCAGCCGAGTTTCTCTGTTGTTTTTCTCTACTGGGCTCTCCTCGTGCTGAGGCCTGGTTTCGATTTTCCAGCTGTCTAACACCGTCCGGCCGTCCCCCGATAACCAGGCGTGGGAACAAGGCAACAGCTGCAGGTGCCGCCACGAGCCGCTGCTCCTGTCTTCCCGGGCTGACAGGCTCCCCGGAGGAGGGCAGGGGGGGACGGGGGAGGAGGGTGTTGGGGGGGAGGCGGAGGAGGGTGGGGGGATGGGGAGGAGGGCAGGGGGACGGGGGAGGAGGGTGTGGGGTGGGAGATGGACTCTTGGCTCACATGGCCCCCACCCTGGGCATTCCGAGACCCCCTTCTCTGGCCCCTCTCCTGGTGTTACTTGCGGCCAACCCCAGGGCCTTTGGGAAGTTCTGTGCCATAAATCAGATTGGCTCTTGGCTTGACCCGCTGCTGCCTCAGAGTTCAGTTTTCCTGAGTCTGCTAAGTCATTCAGCAACACATCCATTTAACTTGCCAGATTCCAAGATTTCTGCTGTTGTATTTTCTCTATGCTGTGGCCTTAAGCCTTTAAAAAACCCTTCCTGTGCGGATCAAGGGTCTCAGGAAGGAGGCAGAGCAGACACGGGGCTCAATGGGGGGTGCTCTGGTTTGCTAATGCTGCTGGGATGCAAAATACCAGCAATGGATTGGCTTTTATAAAAGGGGGTTTATTTGGTTACACAGTTACAGTCTTAAGGCCATAAAGTGTCCAAGGTAACACATCAACAACTGGGTACCTTCACTGGAGGATGGCCAGTGGTGTCCGGAAACCTCTGTTAGCTGGGAAGGCCTGTGGCTGGCGTCTGCTCCAGAGTTCTGGATTCAAAATGGCTTTCTCCCAGGACGTTCCTCTCTAGGCTGCAGCTCCTCAAAAATGTCACTCTTAGTTGCTCTTGGGGTGTTTGTTTTCTCTTAGCTTCTCTGGAGCAAGAGTCTGCTTTCAACGGCCATCTCCAAAATGTCTCTGTAAGCTGCAGCTCCTCTCTCAGCTCCTGTGCGTTCTTCAAAGTGTCCCTCTTGGCTGTAGCAGGCTCGCTCCTTCTGTCTGAGCTTATGTAGGGCTCCAGTGAACTCATCAAGGCCCACATTGGATGGGTGGGGTCACACCTCCATGGAAATTATCCAGTGAAAGATCTCACCCCCAATTGAGTGATCACATCTCCTCGGAAACATCCAATCAAAAGCCTCCAACCCAATCAATGCCAATACGTGTCCTTCCTACACAAGACTGCATCAAAGGTAATGGCATTCTGGGGGTCACATTACATCCAGACCAGCCCAGGCAGCCTTGCCCCAGCCACCGTGGCCCTCCCCGCAGCCACCGGCCTCGTCACTGCGCCCCTGCCCTGCTATCCCCCGGGTCTCCCAGGCTCGCTGACAGCCCCTGGTCCAGTGGGAGCCTCTCAGCACTGCCCCCCTCCCCCGCCCCAGCGTGACCCTCTGCCACCCCCTCGCGGCACCTGTCCCTTCACCCCAGGCAGAGGTGCTAAGCTGACCGAGGGTGTAAAGAGTGGACAAGCAGATAAAGAAGGGACGGGCCGCAAACCCTCCCACAGAGCAGGGCCACTGGGGCGTGGGGCCGGGCTGTGCAGCTCTTCAGGGTGCAAAGGGCCCATGGAGCGCTTGGTGGCGATGCGGCCGAGGCTGGGAGGATGGGCCGGCAACCGGGCCCTGACTCCAGGCCCGTGGGGAGGACGGTGGGTGGTTCGGGCCATGGTGGGTGCCAGGAGCCATGACCCTGCTGCCAGCTGGCTGAGCGGTCCTGCATGACAGCCCCCGCGGGCCCCTGCAGGCCCCACACACGCATGCTGCGCTCCGGGCGGATGGCATGGTCAGCTGCTCGCTGCCCCGGGGGAGGCGGTTGGGGACGGCCCAGCCCCTTCCTGTGATGCCCCCAGGACTCCTGCTCTGCCTGGTGGCTGCCTGGCCTCTCACAACAGGTGCTGGTGGTGCCTGGTACAGACGGAAAGGGCTGGGTGGGCGGTGTGGGGCAGGGGGGGACCTTGGCCAGGCTGGCGCGGGGCTATGGGTTTCTCTGCCGCACTGGGAAGGATGGTCGGAGTCAGGAGAGCAAAGTGCCAGGCTGTGTCGGGTGTTTTCTGCTGTGCCCCGATGTCCCGATCCCTGAGAAGTGGGGTGGTGCCCATGAGGGATCAACGTGAGTCCCAACTGAGGCTGATCCTGGAAACATAGGGTGGGAGCAGCTGGGCCTGACACAGAACACGATGCGTGTGGACGTGGCCTGTGTGTGCACATGATCTGCTCGCGAGCCTGGCAGGAGGCCGTGTGGAAGGCAGCAGAGCAGACACGGCCGGCACAGGGCTGAGGAGCGGGTCCCGGGGCGGTGGGCGTGACCCCGGGTCCTGCTCCACTGACCCTGAGCCCGGGGTGGTGCGGCGGCGGCTCTGACAGGGCTCGGGCCAGGGACCCGTGGGAGGCGGCGAGGACGTGCCCGTGGCTGCATGAGCCGGGGCCGGGGCCAGCCACAGTGGAAACCACCTGGACAGCGAGCTGGTGCCGAGGCCTGCTGTGGCCGGGCTCTGGGCTGGGGCACGTCTCCACGGAGCCGTCACATGGCCTCTCGGCAGAGGGGCCGCCAAAGCTCAGAGGGGTCACGGCACAGGAAGTGCAGTGTCGGGGACTCACACTCCCGCCCAGCCGTCCACAGAGCCCGCACCCTTCCCGCCAGGGCTGGACCCCAAGAACGCCCCGTGCCAGGCACTGTCGTCTCGTGGGGGCCCTGCGGCCCTGTCCTCGGGGACTCTGAGAAAGGCTTGTTCTACGAAGGAGCCAAAGAACGCAAATGGGAGGGGACTCGGGCCGCATCCAAGCCGGGGCCACGGCAGACCCAGGCGAGAGCAGTGCTGGTGGGAGCCGACACCGCCACGTCCAGGGGCTCCTGCGCTAGGGGAGCACGACGGGGTGACTGGCACATCCCCTCCACCCCAGGCCTATGAGGGGAGCTGCGCTGCACCCCACCCCAGGGATGTGCTAACAAACACGAGAAAAGGGCCAGAGAATGAAAACCAAGGCAGACAGGCGAGACGCAAACAGTAAGCAAAAGGCGGCCAGCAGACGCCGAGGGCAAGGCAAGGGCCTCACCGGACACGGAGGCCTGAGCACGGCCAGCCCGATGCTGGCTGCGGGGTAGGGCCCGGAACGGAGCAGGGCTGGGGCAGGGCTGGGGTCCCCTGGCTCCATGCGTCCCCTGAGCAACTGCAGGGCTCCCCTTTTCCCCCGTTCTTCTCTGCCCTGGGACCCGAGGGGACCCCAGCGGCCAGTCTGCTAACTGTGGGTGAGAGGCCGCGGGGCCCGGAGCCCCTCGAACTGCAGGCCGGAGGGTGCGAGGGCGAAGGACTGGCCTCCGGGCCGCGGGGTCGGGAAGGGGGCTCCTTCCTGGCCTCCCTCGTCTGAGACGGCGCGGGGGTGTGTGGCCAGGGTGCGCCCGGCTCTGCGAGGGGGACTCGGGTCGAGGAGAGACGGTCCTGCTCTCAGGGAGCACCGCACTTTCTCATGATGAACGAGGCACATATCAAATGATAAACGATACTAATTTGTTTTCAGGGTCTGAGAAGATTTCAGCCGCGTGTTTCCCCGCTGCTGCCTGAGTGCCTGGCCCACGGGGAGACCGGGGGCGCCATGGGAGACGACGGCCACGGCTCTCGGGCCCACACCAGCCCCCACAGAGAGGGCCCGTGGCCACCTACCTGCCACCTCCTTTGTGGACGGCAGCCCCGTGGCGCCCTCGAGGCCGGCCGGGACGGCGTCTCCCCTCTCCAGGGCGCACACGAGCTCCCGCAGCCGCTCGCACTCCTGCTGCAGCCGCCCCTGGTCCTCGCGGAGTCGCTGCCGGGCTGCGCTGGCCGGGTTCACGCTCAGGTGCAGCACCTGCGTCCGGCTGCGGTCATAGTCGCCCTGCAGGGGCCAAGCACAGGGGTCGCAGGTCACGGGGGGTCGAGGAACAGGGCGGGGGCCGGGCCAGGGCACTGACCCCCACAGTTCCTCACTATCACTTCCCCCCAAGAACTGCTATGGGATGGGGGGCCACCAGGAGGACCCCCACCCCCAAGCCTGCCGGACAATGCCGTGCTCGGCACACGCACACCCCCTCCTCTGAAACACCCACTTTACAAGCAAAGCGCAGCGGACATCTTTTTTAAACATGCCACACTTAAAACACTCTGTTGTCAGGTTTTCTAACGATCCCAGCTCTCACTGTGCTGTCGTCAACACACCGTAGCGCACTCCTCTGAACGTTCCTTCGGCAAGGAACCATTGAGTTAAAAAAAAACACACAAGAAAACTTTAATTTTTGGAATGGTTTCAGAGTCACAGAAAAATCAGGAAGACGGTGACAGCATCCCCGTGGACCTCGCCCTGGCTCCCCCACTGCTGACGGCAAACCTGAGCCTGGGACGTTCGTCACGTCGTTATTAACTCACGCCCCTGCTCCCTCCAGATTTGCTCGGTTTCCCCCTGTCCATCGTCTGTCCCCGGAGCCCACCGAGGGTCCCACGTGGTGGTCAGGCGCCGGGTCCCCTCGAGTGGGAGGAGGCTCAGGCTCGGGGAGGGACGTCCCTCCCGGTTGGACGGGGGCTCTGGGGTGGGGTAGGGGTGGGGGGTGGCATCCCCATCACTTCAGGGGTCGAGTCTGTCCATGTGACACCCCCCCATCCCCCACCCCAGCCCTGTGGAAGGCCACCGGGCTGGGGCTGGCGGAGTCAGGGCTCTGCACTGTGAGGTGACTTTCCCCCTTCCCACACTGTCCTAGGGAGGAGGTCACGGGGCACGGCCACGCTTAGGGCCTGCGGGGGCGCAGCTGCTGCGCAGATCGTCTCCCACACGGGGGCGTGTCGCCTCCCCCTTTTCCTCTCCCCAGGACGGACGCGTGGGTCTCCAGTTTACACTCTGGGCACGGCGCCGAGGCTCCTTTATGCTGCTCTCACCCTGGGGTGTCCGCTGGCCCCCGTGCCTCTCTGACGCACCCCATGGCGAGGGGTGTGTTTCTCTTTTCTAGCACAAGAAGCTGCTGCAGGCCCCCCTCGTATACCCCTTGCCCCAGCCCTGGCATCAGCCGCTTCTCCTTTGGTGGGAGACAGTGTCAAACCCAGGGTCTGGGTGCCAGGCGGGCTTGTGGCCACTGGGGTGTAGCAGCTTCTAGGTCTTCTCAGCTGACACGGAAAAAGCATTGTGCAAACGAGCCCACGCACGTCCACACGTCTGTCAGTGCTTCTACGCATAGCTGGGAAAAAGCACACGTGTGCAAACGAGCCCACGCACGTCCACACGTCTGTCAGTGCTTCTACGCATAGCTGGGAAAAAGCACACGTGTGCAAACGAGCCCAAGCACGTCCACACGTCTGTCAGTGCTTCCAAGTGGAGCCACCTGCACCCACACGAAGCGAAACCTGTCCTCCCCCTGACGTCTGCAAGTCTGACCCACGACCACGACGTTCGTGGTTCTTGCCTCCACCCCCACCCCACCCCTCGCTTACCTGTAACCTGTGAACTCCCGCCGGCCACCCTCGGTGGCGCCAGGCCGGCACACGCACAGCACCACAGCTGCCAGCCACAGGCCCGAGGGAAACTGCTCCGGCACCTGCAGTCCCGGGCTGTGTCCAGCTCTCCTGCCCTGAGTTCACGACTCCACGCGTTTCTGGCTCCTCAGGCCAGCGCCCGCCCCACTCCGGCGAGCTCGTTCTAAGCATTTGTTCACAGTTGGTCTCGTGTCGCCTTCTGCAGTCTATCCTGCAATGCTCCAACCACTCAGTGACTTTTTAAAGATTCATAAGTATCAGGTTCACGCTTTGTGCTGTAAAGGTCGATGGATTTTGATAAACGCACAGTGAAATGCATCCACGTTACGGGATCATACAGAAGTGTTCCGCGGCCCTGAGCTCTGGGCTCCGCTATCCAACCCGCCCCTGGGCTCTGAACCCTGGTGACCACGGCTACTTTTCCTGTCTATAGTTTTGCCTTTTCCAGAAAGTCAGACAATTGGAATCCTATAGCACGTGGCCTTTTCACATCGGCTTCTTCCTCTGGGCTACATGCATCGAAGGTTCCCAGGGTCTTTTCCCGGCCTGACAGCTCGCTTCTGTTTACTGCGGAGCGGCCCTCCGTCGGATGGACGACCACAGTCTGCAGATGCGTCACCTAAACCGGAGGCCATCTCGGTTCTTTTCAGTTTTGGGGATTTATAAACAGCCACATGCAGGTTTCTGGGTGGACACAGTTTCCAAATAAGCATGGTTAGCTTTTCCAGGCCGTGACTCGGGTGCGGGACACAGGGTCACCCGTCCGAGCCTTCACTCAGGCCTCCTGCTCCTGCGACGCTGAGTGACGAGCTCAACCACCAAGACCTGATGCAGAGCCCCCCCCGCAGCCGTCAGGTTTGAGGTGGCTCTGCCTGCCATCACCCCGGTCCACACGGACGTGCATGTGGCCAGGCCTGTCACCGGCTCCCCTTCTCCCGCCCACAGGGATCAGTCACAGGGTCTGGGGGGTGCATGACCCGAGCCAGGCCCGGCACAGGTTTCCTGCGAGGTTACATTCAGATGCCGAGGAAGAGACGCCTCCGCTTTTCTGAGGCCCCACTGGGGCTGCTGGTGGCCGAGTCCTGTGGCCTCCTCCCGCCACAGGGGAAAACGCGGTCGATGCGGTGAGGCAGGCGGAGGGTGAAAGCAGCTGGGCATTGTCCTGGGCGTTCACCAAACGTGCGGACCTGCAAGGACTGCCAAGTCCCGTAAAAGGCTCAGGCCGAGAGCAGCTGGGGCCGACCCCCTCCGAGGTTGTGAATCGCTAGAAATAAAACAGTGGAGTACTGGAGCAAGGACAGACATACTGACTGACAGACAGAGCCCTGGACGGGCACCTGTGTGGTCACCTGATTGTGAGGAAACGGGCCTTTCGACAGCCGGAGACCTGACCTCAGGCCACACGCTAAAGTCAACTCCAAAGGGCTGCAAAGCTAAACGTGGAAGAAGCAACAACAGAACACCGTTGAGACCCGGGACTAGACCAAGACTCCACAGGCAGGATTCAGAAAGTGCAGCCGTGAGAGCAAGGAGAACCAGGCTGGGTGCTCCCGACAGTAAGAGCCTCTCTGCAGCATCAACACAGTGCACAGGGACCCGACTGTGCGGACGACGCGTCTGGAATATGCATATCTGACCAATGACTCATGTTCAGAATATTTAAAGAAATCAGAAAAACTCCTAAGAGTCAGATGATTCAATTTAAAAATGGGCAAAAAACTTGAACAAACACTACACATAAAGAAAATATCCGAAGACCCAATAAACATATGAAAAGGCTCTCAAATGTATCAAACATCAGAGAAAGGCAAATCCAAACCGCACTGGGACGCCCGACCCACCCAGCAGAAGGGCACACGGCACCCAGTGTGAGCCTCGGGCGAGCGCTCTGTGAAAGGCGACCGTGCGCTCATCCCGTGACCCAGCCCCTCAGAAGCACGCACACGGGCTCCCCAAAGGCTCACGCCTCGTGACAGCTCCAACGGGAAACGACTCAAAGGCCGTCAACTACACGGGGCAAATTCCCACCAGGAAGGGTGCATGTCGGCGGGGACGCCTCGGCTCCACTGCATGTCGGCGAGAGGGTGGTCTCGCCCACAGAGGAGCCGGCTGCGCGGGGGCAGGTGCCGTGGGTGCCCTTAGCCTGGAGCCTGTGCTGAGGCCGGCAGAGCGGCTGCCTTTGGGGGAGAGGGGCCGGATGGGGCTGAGGGGCTCCTTGTAGTGCCCTGTGCCTGCTCAGGTGGTGAGGTTCCCAAATGCTGTGTGCACTTTTTCTGTGTGGACATCGTTATGCAATAAAAAAGTCTTTTAAAATGTGATCGAACGAGGCCTGGGATCTTTCTAAGCCTGAGCCCGGCTCTGCCCTCCACTTCCCAAACCCAGTTCTTTCCCTGCCCCCCTCATCAAGCTGCTTTGCCTGGTTCTGATTACCGGCCACCCAGAGTGACGCCAACACACCAGGGACGGGCATGCTCCATGTGCTCAAGAAACAGGCCTCAGGTCAGTTAGGAAAAAGGACCCTCCGAGTGCAGTGACATGAGAGGGAGGAGTGCGACAGCCGTCAGCGACAGAGCCCGGCCACCAGCGGCTGACACGAACTGCACTGTGCCGGGCCCCGGCTGACGGGCCATCCTCACGTCCCCTCCAAAGTTATTCTGGTGGCCGCTGACCACTGACAACCTCTCTCAATTCTAGCTCAGCCTTTCTGGATCTGTTTTCCCTCATCCACCCCCCACCTGAGAAATGAACAGAACTCTTAGCTCAAGAATCTTATTTTACATACAACTCTAAACGCACAGTCCAGCGTGTGTGGTGACGGTGGCAGTGACAGTGGCTGTGGCTCCCTGTGGGTTTGGTAACGAGAGCCCTCCCTGTATGGATTCCGTGCAGCCTCAGTGCTCCAGGGCCGGAGAGCTCGGGGGGCTCGGAGGGGGGCTCACAACTGCCGAGTGCCCCATCCCACCGTGCCAGGGGGAGAGGGGCCGGCGTCTTGGCTTTCAGATGAGGAAACGGAGGCTCCGAGAGGGGGTCCTGGCCCCGGCCAGGCCGCCCCTTCTGCTGGCTCACCTGTGGCCGCGGGCTGGGGTGCCTGAGCTCTGGCTGACGGGCTCCGGGGAAGGCACCGGGGGGAGAACCAAGGTCCCGAGTGGGACATGCCGTGGGGACGTGCAGCGGAGCACGTGGCTGGGACACTGGAGTACCTCGGGAGAGGACGGAACGACCCCATCCGACGGCACCTTCCCATCCCCGGAGCGCCCGGAGCCCGGTGCCTGTGGCGCTGGGACACCCCCGGCCTCCACGTGGGCGCCTGTCGCGGTGCAGCTGTGCAAGAACGAGAATCCGGGCAGGGACGTGCGGCCGGGAAGCGCAACACCCCCAGGGCCTCCCGAGCCCTGACACGCAAGCCTGGGGCTCCCACCCCGACCCCGTGGGGTGCTGCCCGACGCCTCCACAGCCGAGGCCCACGTGCCCGCCGTGGCGGTCACCCCTGCAGCTGTCCCTGCACGTCCACCGCCAGCCGGAGCTGCACCAACACCTGCAGCCCGCCTGCCCGGTGCCGCTCG
Source organism: Choloepus didactylus (assembly GCF_015220235.1). Taxonomy (NCBI): domain Eukaryota; kingdom Metazoa; phylum Chordata; class Mammalia; order Pilosa; family Megalonychidae; genus Choloepus; species Choloepus didactylus. The sequence goes on along the minus strand of NC_051327.1, from coordinate 25,768,185 downwards.
GCCCACAGGCCACCTCCCCCGGCCCACGGCTCGTGCTGCACAGCCCCCAGCTGGCCTCCTGGCTCACGCCCGCGCCCACCCGCCTCCACACACCCCCTCACGGCTCCAGGGATGAGTGCTGCCCCTGGGACCCCCGAGGCCTCCAGCCGCTGCCAGGAAACACCTCCCCGGGGCCTGAGGTGTGGGCACGGAGGCCTCTCCCTGCCAGGACAGGGGGTCTCTGGGGGCTGTGGCCGCTAGGAGCCCAGATGGATGGGCTTGGAGTTTGGCCCTGGGCAGTGCCACCTAGCTGGGCAGTCAGGGGAGATGGGGAGCTGGGTTGGCCTCCTGGGCAGCCCGAGGCCAGGGCAGTCGGGGTGGAGACCCCTCCTCAGGGGAGCGGTTGAGCAGGACCGTCCACACACGACCCACCTGAGTCCAGGGGGCCGGCACTGTGGAGACCCCATCACTGCCACCTACCCGCTCAGATGTCCCCAGGCACTGCCCTCCTTCGCCTCCCCACTGCACCGAGATGGGGAGCCCCAGCTTCCCGCTGCCAGCTCAGCAGGTCTTGGGCCCTCAGGGCGCCCCTCACTTTACAGCTGAGGAGAGAAGGGCAGGGGACCCTGTGGGCTGGGCACGCTCGGGGCCAACATGGAAAGCCGTCCCGGGGAGCCGATGCACGAGAAGGCGAGCAGATGGGAGAGACTGTCCAACCCGCTGAAATCTGCAGGGAGATGACAGCTTGGAGGAAGAAAGGGGGAAAATGGCTATAATCTCCTGCCAGGAATCTGCGGCCTTGTTTGGTTCACAGCTGAGAGGACTGCTGAGAAGCTGACAAGAATTTCAAAAGGAAAAGTTCTGAACCTTCCTTCGACGTGATGGTGCAATTATTGACTAAACAAAAATATTTCATGTGCTGAGCCAGGGGTGGGGTGGGGGGCACTTTCTGTTAATGACGCAGCAAACACGAGGGGCCTTGGCGCGTTGGAGGGGGCGGTCACCCGCCACTTGGGTGTCCGTCCGTCTGTCCATGGAGGACAAAGCAGGCAGGATGGGGGGGGGTCTACCAAGCGTGCAACGTGAGCACTGCCCAGCACGTGCAAAGGCCCTGGGGTGTGAGGGGCATGGGGGGGTCAGGGGTTAGTGACAGCAAATTTCCCAAGACACACGGGGAACCTGAAGCACCAAGAGGGCAGTGACCCAACGGAGGTCACACAGTGTCGGGGGCAGAGCTGGGATCCCTAGGCCAGGGCTCCTTCTTGGGGTGAGCTCACAAATTCTCTTCCGGGGCCGTTCGCCCCACTGGAGGGCAGGTCAGGCCCCACCACCCGCGATCCCCACCACACTGTACCCCCAGGGCCGGGCCCTCCCTCCCCGGTTCCCCATGTTTCCTGGGGGCTCCTCCCGCCTCCTCTGGCCTCCTCTGGCCTCTGGACGGGGCCGGCCCTCGGCTCTGCAGCCTCCAGCAGAGGACACGGCACCTGAGGGGAGCGGGGCAGGCCGCCTGCCACCCTGGGCCCGACAGGCACGCGGAGGACCCTGCTGGAGCGGGGACTGGGAGCAGAATCGAAGGTGCAGTTAAGTAACTGCCGACTCTCGTGCACATTTATGAGTCATCTGGCCTCGGAGTGAATCGATACCTCCGCACTGCAGGAGCTCGGATCAGGGAGGGGAGAGGCGGGTGAGGGTCCGCCGTGTCCAGGGGCCAGAGGGGCAGCATGGGACAGACGGCAGGCCGGGAGGGACGGGGGACCCTGCACGCGCCAGCCTGGGGAGCGGCCCCAACGGTGACTGGGGCAAACCCCTCTGGCTCTGCCCCTCGGTCTCCTCTTCCCTCCCGGGGCTGGCACGGGCCTGGCACACAGTGCCACCTCCTGGCGCCGCAGCTCGGGCACAGCCTGGGTCTCTGTGGACAGAACCGTGCTGAGTGGCAGGGACAGGAATCTGCTTCCAGGGACCCTCAGCTGGCCCACCCGCTCGTTCACACACTGGGAAACCGAGGCCCAAACAGCACCAGGGGCCCCCCTGTCCATGCATGGGGTCCCTATGGAGACACAGAAGGTGTATCTCAGAGAGATGGAGGGGGATGCCGTTCACGGCTGAGTCAGATGGGACCCCGCCTTCCCCCTGACAACTTGAGGGGGCCTGGCCCAGGCTCAGACGTGCAGGACCCGGGGCTGGGGGCAGCTGCCCTCCAGAGTGCCAGCGGCCAGGGGCCAGTGTGGGGCCCCTCCCGCCCTGTCAAGGCCTACCCTGAGGTCCCAGGACCGGCTCCTCCGGGCGCCTGGGCGGGCTCGGGGTGCACTCTGCTGTTCCAGGCACCAATGGCTGTGGACTCGTGCTTCTCCCTGAGCCCCAGTGTGCTCACAGGAGGGACTGCTGCCCCCAGCCAGGCCCTGCTGGGCTCACAGTCCTGCCCGTTGGCCACTGGGGAGAAGACCAGGAGTCCCCTGGCCTGACGAGCAGCTCCTTCTGCATCGGGGGGACCTGCCTTGCCACAGCTCCCGCAGGCCCAGGGCCACCGCTGCGCACGCGGTCCAGAAAGCTACAGGCACCTTCCCTCACCTCCTTCCAGACCCTGTCTTCTACCCCAAATACACTCCAGCTTCAGACGGTTGAAAGGGGCAGAATATAGCTGACACAAGGCCCTGCAGCCATGCTGACCCTGGGGCAGCTACCGTGGCGGCCCGACGGGACCTGGTGCCCCCGGCCCCTCACCCTCCGTCCCCGCGCCTGCTTCCCCTTCCTCCTGCCATCGGAAAGCGCTGATCCGTCTGTTGTCAATCGTCTCCCCTGAACACAGGCTCCAGGAGAGTCCAAGCCTCGAGGGTCCCACATTCTGCGGCACCTCGGGCCCGGAGGGGAGGTGGGGGGACACCTGCCCCCACGGCTGGTAGGGGTGGGCACTGAGGATGGCTTCGAGAGCCGCACTCCGAGGCGCCTGCCTCCCGAGATGAGTCATGGGAGAGGCCAGCGGGGCCCAGGGACAAGCCACCCTGGTGCGGACACCCAAGGCCGTGCTCTGACCACATGGGGGGACGTTCAGGGAGAAACGAAGCTCCTGCAAAGAAGAGCAAGAACCCACAGAGGAGCTTCTAGAAGGAAGGCGAGAAGACGGAGCCCTCCTGCTCTCATGGCCAGGATGGAGACGACCGTGCAAGCCCTCGCCCCGTGCCCCTGCTGCCCGTGCACCCCCACACCCTGTGCCCTCCACGGTCCTGCTGTGGCCGGGGCTGCGCCACAAAGCAGATGCTCAGATCCAGGAAGGACAGCGACCTCCCGGAGAGCACGACACGCCTGGGGCGACACTGACATCAGCACCCGCGGCAGTTCCCGTGCACAGACCTTCCCCATCAGTCTCCTCGGCACCTGCCAGCTCCCGGCTGGGGCACCGTCTGCCACCCTCCTGCTTCCCCTTGAGGACTCAGCGAGGGCACCCCTCCTGTGTGCCGCACCCAGGGAGCCCCGTCCTGGGCCTGTCGGGTGCTCTGGCCGGAGCTCTGCTGGGACAGGGCCCCCCTGCCCCTCACGGCCACCCTCGCCCGGTGGCTGTGGGAACCCAGCAGACTGCGCGTGTCAAGCAGGCAGCAGGGCACCTCTCGCCCAGGAAGTCCTCATGCCTGGTGGGCACCGTTGTTTCTGGTGTGCGCTCTCACCTTCCCCCTTTAACCCGGGCGGTCGCATGTTTTCAGGCTTCTCTGCACCTGGCTGTCATCATCGAGTGCACCCTGGGGGTCCTCCCACCAGGTACCTCCCGCACCACCTGTCTCTGCATCGCTGCGTCGCGGTCCAGTAGGGCCCGGCCACCGTCCAGCCCGTCCCCACTTCCACATGTGCAGGCTGGAGGACACACGTCCAGAGGATGGGCAATGGAAACAAGGGGGACGTGCCGTCATCTCACAGTGAGTGCTGAAGGCCCTTCACACGCTCACTCCAACGCCCACTGCCAGAGGGCAGACAGCGCCCGCTCCCCGCAGCCTCACCGTAGTGGTGCTGCCAGACCTCGAGGTTTCTGCTAGCAGGTGAAAAGTGAGATTTTGGCACAGCTTTAACTTTCACTGCAATCGGTATATATGAGTTTCTTTTTACATTTTATATGTGATCCTGTCCTGGGTCTGATTTTCAGATGGATCATTGTTCTTTTTCTTGTTGATTTCTAGGAGCTCTTTGTATGTTGAGGACTTCAGCTCTTTTGGTTACAAGTTGTTCCAACTTCACGTTTGTCTGTTGACTTTGCTTGAGTTGTTTTTTTTTTTAAGCCAAGAAGTTTTTTATTTTTTTTAATGTTTATATAGCTGAATTTATCCTCCTTTTCCTTTTTGGCTTTTAGGGTTTGTATCATGTTTTGGCCTTTCTTATATCAAGGTTATAAAATAATTCCACATTGGATTTCTAGTTTTTTTCTGGTCTCATTTTTTTACATTCAAATCTTTGACTAATTTGATTTTTTCATAACTAATGAGGCATAGATTCAACCTATTTTTTTAAAAGCTAGCTACCTAGTACCCCCAAAATCATTTACTGAAGGCCCATCTTTTCCTCACTGCTTTGACATCCCCCTTTGTCATGTACTGTAGGTATTTAGGTCTGATTTTGCTCTGTCTTCTCCATTAGTCCATATGTCAGTTCACGGCCCAGTTCCAGATTGTTCTAACTGTTGATCTTTCAGTGTTTTAGATCTGAAATGTCTCCTCGCCCGATGGTTCCTCTCAGAGTTTCCCGAGCAGCTCTCGTTGTAAACTTTAGAATAAGCTTTTCTAGTTCTTCTCTTCCCCAATGAAGTTAGACATTTCACTAGGATTACATGACATGGAGATATCTACTCTTCCTATACAAGAATATTGATATGTATTTCTATTTGTCCTCTTTTGTATCTCGAGGGAACACTTTAAAGTGTATTTCTGTCCTGCGTGCTTCATGTTGGATTTACTCCTGGGTGTGGCAGCTCTGTTAGGACTGTAACTGGGCTTCTCTTTAATTACATCTCATACTGAAGGCCGTCTGTACATAAGGACTTGAAGTTCTGCATATTAAGTTGGTAAATCACTTTATGGTGCCTATCATACACTTTTTGTTTTTGAGTGAGCAAGCAGGAGTGTGCCCCTGTCGCAAGAGGGTGCAGACACGTGCACCCCCAGGACCCCCGGCCTGGCCCTCTGCACCCCAGGACCCCTGGCCTGGATCTCTGCACCCCCAGGACCCCAGGCCTGGCCCTCTGCACCCCAGAAACCCTGGCCTGGCCCTCTGCACCCCAGGACCCCCGGCCTGGCCCTCTACACCCCCAGGACCCCCGGCCTGGCTCTCTGTACCCCAGGACCCCCGGCCTGGCCCTCTGTACCCCCAGGACCCCAGGCCTGGCCCTCTGCACCCCAGGACCCCAGGCCTGGCCCTCTGCACCCCAGGACCCCTGGCCTGGCCCTCTGCACCCCAGGAACCCAGGCCTGGCCCTCTGCACCCCAGGACCCCAGGCCTGGCCCTCTGTACCCCCAGGACCCCAGGCCTGGCCCTCTGCACCCCAGGAACCCCTGCCTGGCCCTCTGCACCCCCGGGACCCCCGGCCTGGTTCTCTGGCCACGAGCTCTGGGGCTAAGGGCCGGCATCGGACATCCAGGGTGGGCCTTGGGCAGAGAGGAGGTTCTGACCAGTCCCGGGGCCCTGCTAGCCCGGTGCTCCTTCCTGCGAGCTATATTTAAAATAAGACACTTAATGAAAGGGGAAAAAAGCCCAGCCCCAGCCCCCCACTGCGGCAGCTCAGGCTGCTCATGTTTATTAACGCTGAAGACTAAAAGCAGCGGCTCGCTGATGTGCATTTGTGCGCTCGAGTTTCTACAGGCGCTGATTTCATGTGATTCTTTATGAGAAGAACGATGTGCCCTGAATACTAAGCCCCTCCTCCTCCCGGGGGCCTCGTCCAGCCCAAGCCGGTTCCCGCATCATCGCTGACCCCACCCGACCCAGGCTGGGCCGTGAGCCCCCTCGGCCCTCCAACCTCGGAGCGGCCGGCCCCACGCTCTCGTCTCACAGCCTGGGGAGAGGCCGGGCTGCCCAGCCAGGTGGGCACAGCCCCAGGGGCGTCACAGTGGGGTCTCTCCGCCCTGGACCTGGGTCCTGGCCTGGCGGTGGTGTCCTGGAGCCGCTCGCGCCTGTCCGTGCAGACCCCGGTGTCTGCGGCTGAGTGGCGGAGGCTGCGCAGGGATCCAGCCCCACCCGCGGCCTTGGCCTTGCCCTCTGAGAGTGACCTTTACTTCCCTGCGGTCCCTGTGAGGTTTCCAGATGAGTCAAGTTGGGAACCAACACTTCAAATCCTGGGAGTCGGGCACGGCAGGAGGTACCGTGTGATTATCAGGCTTTGGCCATTTGCGATATCCTCCTCACGGCGGCTCCTGAGGGGCCTTACGGCTGCGCAGGGCTGGCAGACAGCGGGCAGGCCTGGCGCACACCGGAGCTGCTTCCCCTGACCGTGGGCCTAGGGCCCGTTCTGTGGCCTCACACTCCCTTTCCTCTTCCGGAAAATGAAGGCAGCACCTTGCCGGAGGATGGAGGGGCTGAGGGACGTGGGTGTGGGGGAGCGTGAGGGGGATGGGGGGACGGGTGGCCTTTGCCGGGAGGCCCGAGCCTGGCAGGGGAAATGTCGGGGCGGCTGAGCCATGAATGCGCCCCGACCAGGCCTCAGAGGCCCCCTGCTCTGCCCACGGCCCCGCTCTCAGGAGGGAACCAGGGATGCCCACATCCAGTGCTTTGTGGCAAGAATGCGGCCACTGTCTGGAGCTCCAGGGGCTCGGTGACCGCCTCCCGCCTGCCCTCTGACCTGCCGTCGCTGCTCCCCATGCCCTGCTGCTCTCCCTGGTGCCCGGCCTCCCTGTCTCTGTTGGTGGCCGCGCACTGCCCACTGCCCGGTGGCCCGAGGCCCGCCCTGTTCCTTTGGTGGCAGCACCAGCGTCCCTTCCTGTGCAGGCGCCGGGGTGAGGGTGGCTCCGCAGGGCAGGTGTCATCAGTGCCGTGCACAACGGGGAGAGAGTGCCAAGGCCCCGGGGACAGGAGGCGAGAGGACAGCCAGGGAGGGGTGGGGGGAGCGGGGGCTTCTCACTCCCACCCTGCAGCTCCGTGAAGGTGCGGACCCCAGCGCCTGGCCCGTCAGGCCAACACCCACAGAATCCTGCACGTTCGGGGCGCAGCTCACAGGGCTTCCCAGCCTCAGTCTTGATCTGCGAACACCGCAGCATGCTCAGTCCCTTTCTGCCTCTAAAATCAGAGCTGGCTCCACATCTTGCGGCTGTCTCCCCACCTCTCAGTGGGCGGCCTGCTCTGGGTTGGTGCACTCCTGCCTGCAGTCCTCACAGAGACCCCAGGAGCTGCCGGGGAGCCCCTCGGCTCGGCCCTGGCCCTCGGGGCCCATTCCCCGCCTGCCCTGGCCCTGGCAGCACATGGGGGTGCCCCCAGCTCGGAGCCCCAGCTGCAGCCTGCGGCCTCACCCACCAGCTCCACGAGCCACCCGGGGTCCCCAGTAGCCGCTGGCCCCACCCATGTGCACCCAGCTAAGCTGAGCCACCGCTGGTTTCCACGTCCCCTGCAGCCACACTGAAGACGCGCCTCCTCCGGAGGGAGAGATGGAAGCCAGCGGAGCAGGGTGGGGTGTGGGTGTGGCATCCTCGGGCGGGTGCTGGGACCCTACTGAAGGCTGAGTCTCCCAGCCAGGGGGGCATGAAGGGCTCAGAAGGGACACCACACACCCAGGACGCGTGTGCAGAGTGCACGGGCTGGGAGACGGGGTGAGTGGACGGGCCCTCTGCCCTCGAGGAGAGACTGGAGGAACAGGAGCCGATGGACTCGGCACCCACCGGCGCCCACAGGGCAGGTGTGGCGGCCAGCACCGTGGCAGCCTGTCTCCCCAGGGACACGGCACTTCGGCTCAGTGTCCCCACTTTTCCAGGAAGCCTGGGGCGCAGATGGAAAGTCCAGCAGGCTAGGACCCCAGAGGGCCAGAGCTGGACTCCAGCCTCGGTCAGGGCTGCTAGAAGCCCAGGGCTCCCCACGGCTCCCCCACAGCTCTGGGTTGTCGCCTGCTGGCACTGCCCCCCCCCCCAAACACACACTGCACACCTGCCTCATGGCCAGGGGCCCCGGGTGCGCACGGCACAGCCGGGAGTGTGCGGGGTGCCGAGGGGACCTGGCAGGCCCCGCCCATGGCCCCTCAGCACGGGGACACCCAAGGGCCAGTCCACAGCTTGGCGAGGTGGCCAGAAGCCCGGAGCTGGGATGGGGACCTCAGCGCCTTGCACTGGGGTGAGCCGCACCCCGATGGCCAGGTGTTGGGGAGACATCAAACATGGCCTCGGGCTGTGTTGGGCGTCAAACACCAACTCAGTCCTGCGCCCGCTGACAGGGCCCAGCCCACCTCTGCCGGGGGCCCCACTTACCCAGGGTCAACGGCCCGTCTCTGGGAACCGGTAATGAAAAGAGACGAGATTTTCCTCTAACAGGTGTCAAGATAAAATCAATGGCCTCTCTAGAATCTGGGTGATTTCTAACCCGTGTTTTCTTAACTTGGAACAAGTTAGATGTGAAGATAAAGACAAAGAATAACATGGAAACAAGGAAACTGGTGGCTCAATTGCACAACTGCAGGTGGAGACATCGAGGGGACGGGCTCGGACACAAAGACCAAACCTAACCGTGGGGTCCTGCTCGGCGTCCCCACCCAGCGCTCGGCCACAGCGAGGGCAGGAGGAGCACGGGGCTGGGCAGCTGCCCAGGGATGGTGCAGGGCTCCTGTCCGAGGCTCCAGCCCTGCACCACCACGGCCCCAGGACACGTGTCCGCAGCCGGTGAGGCTGCGCCTGGGGAGAAGCTCCCCAGTTTATTCGAGCCTGAAGAGCCAGAAAGCGTGACGCTCTGTGGGTAGGAGCCGTGGGCACCCAGGTTGGCAGGAAACCAAGTGGGGTTGGGGACGGCCGACCGAGGGCAGAGGCCCGGGACGAGCCGGCTCCGTGCTCTCACCTGCAGGGTGAGCCTCTCGAGCTGCGCCGCGAGCGCCGTCTTCTCCTCCTCCAGGCGACTCCGCTCCCCCTCCAGCTCCTCGATCTTCAACCTCAAGGAGAGGACGAGCAGATGTCAGCCGCACCCTCACGACCAAGGACCCCCGCGGACCCCCGCAAAGCCAAAGGCGACCACGAAACACGTGACGGGCTAGGAAGCTGAGGGACGGCCACGGAGAAAAATTCTCAAAAAGCCACCAGCACGGGAGGGGCGGGCCCACGAGCGGGGCCACTCAGACGGAAAGGACCTTGCTGGGGGTGGGTGGGGGGCTAACTGACCGGGGCGACAGGAAGCACATAAAAAAAAAACAATCGGAGGCAGGACAAGGGGACCCAAGGGGACCCTGTACTCCAAACTCTTTCATCTCCAAAAACGACAAGAACACAGGGAAAGGTCTCCAGTGAGGGTGTGGGGGCCGCGGCGGGGGCCGCGGAGGAGGAGGGGAAGCTGCAGGGGCCTCACAGACCCCCCAGGCTGGGACAGGAACGGACAGGCTTTAGCACAGCACGAGAAACTTCTTATTTTTTTGTTACATATTTAAATTCAATTTTTTGAATTGGTAACATGTTTGGATGGCTTAGAAACCAAAGCGTTTGCCAAGGCCCCAGGGAAGTCCCCGTCGTGCCACAGCCCCCACGCCACACGCAACCACTGCTCCTGGATTCCCGACGGTGCGTGAGGCCCTTCCGTGGGGAAGCACACGCACGTGTGCTTGCTTGCTCTCTCCCTGTTCTTTTCAAGCGCAAGCTGACGGTAGGAGCCGTTTTCTAAATATGTACCTTGGAGATCCTTTTATATCCTTACATACAATTCTCATTCTGTCTGAGGCATAATTCCCTGTTGTGTGGATACACCTGATTTCATTTTCTACAGACTTATTGAGAGGTGTTTCATATTCCGTAACACGTACCCATTTAAAACGCAGCGTTCAGTTGGTTTTGGTGTATTCCCAGAACTGTGCAGCCATCACCACAGTCACTTTCAGAGCCCTCTCATCACCCCACCGTGGGACCCCTCCTCACGAGCATCGCCCCTCCCTCCCCACCGTGACTCCACCCCCTGGCTCCGGAACGCGCCGGTGCCAGGTGCTTCACACAGGAGAGCCTGGGGCCTCTCACTCAGCCCAGCGTCTCCCAGGCTCACCCACGTCGCAGCAGAGCCTCGTTCCTTCTCATGGCGGAACAACTCTCCGCTGGGCGCGGGGGCCTCACTTTGTGTGTCCGTCAAGACACTGATGCCATTTGGGTTGTTGCAACTTTCTGGATTTTGAATAACAATGCTATGGACATTTGTGTACCAAGTGCTGTGTGCACACGTTTTCATTTTCTTGGGTGTACACCTAGGAGTGGAATTGCTGGGTCACACAGTAATTCTATGAATAAAAACAAGGAAAAATATGTAAAACTGTCTTTTTTAAGACACAACAAATGGCACGGAAAGCAGTGGTGCCGGAGGCTGGAGAAACGCAAACGCGCCTACACGGCCCCTCCCGCTGCCGTGAGAGGGTCTCGCGGCCATGGCACGGGCAGGGCACTCGGGACGCTCAGGGGACTTCCTGGGTTAGACGGAACCAAGAGTCTGGAACAACCAAGGCAGACGGCACATGGGGAAGGTCCCCGAGGAGAGGGAAATGCGAGGAGAGGCCTTGGAGGGTGCGAGGGGCGCCTGGCGTGGTCGGCACAGTGGCGGCAGCTCACTTGGCGGGGAGACCGCCCGCGGGCGTGGAGGATCAGCTGAGAGGAAGGAGGAGCAGCCAGGCCTCACCCGGAGCGTGGGCACACCAGCTCCGGCCGCCAGGACAGGCCTGGGGGAGCACTCAGCAGGGTCCCGGCCCTCAGCCGAGCACTGCCCCAGGGCAAACGAACAAGTCATAAAAGCAAGACCACAGTGCCTGCCGTCCAGCTCAAGATTACCAGGCAGGAAAGCAGCAGGAAAATGTAACCAAAAATGAGGAAACCAAACAACCACAGAAACCTACCAAGAAGTGCTCAGATATTAAAGTCAGTAAATGAGGACACTGAAAGGGTTACTATGACATATTCCATATGTTCAGAAGTTAAGCACAGACAAGGGAAGATAAAAAAGACCATACCAAATTTCTAACGGTGGAAGCTATGATGTCTGAGAGGAAACACGCTGGATAGGATTACTGAGACTGGACTCTGCAGAAGGCAAGTTTGTGAACTTGAGAACAGTGGTAGGAACTATCCAAAATGGGATGCAGGGAGGGACATGAACTTTCAGAAAGGAAGAACATCACAGAGCTCAGGGGCCTCTCCGTGAGCATAACGGGTGTGCTGGGGTCCCTGAAGGAGAGGAGAGAGCTGGCAACGAGAAACACTGGAAGAAAGTTTCCAACTTTAATAGAAAGTAGAAAGCCCAGATCCAACAAGTCCAAGCACAAGAAACAAGAAAAAACGACCCCAAGGCACATGATAATCAAATTGCTCAAAATCAGTGATGACGACAATCTCAAAAGCAGCTAGAGAAAAAAAGGGCTGTTACATAAGAAGGAACAAGGCAGATTTCCCATCAAAAACAATGCTAGGGAGAAGAGAATGGCACAAACTCTTTAAAACTGTGAAACGACCACAAAATATAAACCTAGAATTCTATACCAGTGAAAGTATCTTTAAAAAATAGCAGAATAAAGTACAAACTAAAATACAAAAACCAAAAGAATTTTTTGCCAGTGGGCCTTCTCTATAAGAAACATAAACGCTGTCCTACAGACAGATGATGACACCAGCTGGAGGCAGAGAAGTGAAGGGCAGTGGACACAGTAGGAAGCGTAGGATTTTCAAACTATCTAAAACATTAAAAAATATCTAAGTTACTGAATATCCTTTAAATATATTTAGACAAACTAATAAAAATATATTGGGGGGTGTTTTCAAGTGATGTAAGTATAAATAAAACGTATGACAACAACAGCATGAAGACTGGAGGGGAAAATGAAGGTGTACAGTTGTAAGGTTTTTATATTGTATTTGTAAAGGTACATTATCACTGGAAGGTAGACCATGATAAGCTAAAAATGTATACTATAAAACCTAAAGCAATTGCTAAAATAACAAGAGTTGTAGATTACAAGCCAAAAAACAGAAGTAAAATGGAATAATAAACATGACTCAATTAATTCAAAAGAAGGCAGAAAAATAGCATAAAGGTAACAAAGAAGAGATGAGACAAGTAGGAAAAAACAGTAAGATGACAAGGTCAAACCTAAACATATCAACAATTACATTAAATGTAAATGGTCCAAACAGCCCAATTAAAGGTGGATGGACTATCAAATTGCATTAAAAAGCAACACCATTATTATTATTATGTTACCTATAAAAAATGCACTTTAAATATGAAGAAACAAAAGATATGTTAACACTGAGAAAACTAACAAAAGAAAGCTAGAGAGGTTGTTAATATCAAACAATGTAAATTTCAGAGCAAAGACTATAACCAGGGATAAGGAAGGTAATTTCATAATGATAGAGGTCAATTAATCAAGAAAACATAAAAATGATAAACATTTATGCACTAAACAAATGTAACTGAAAAAGAGAAATAGGCTGGTTGGAGATTTCAATATCACTCCCCTAACAACTGATGGAACAAATAGAAAAAAACAAGGAAGGATAAAGGAGATTTGAACAACACCATCAACCAAATTGTTCTAATTGACATTTATAGAATGTTCCAGCTACAAAAACAGAATAAACATCCTTTTCAAGTGTACATAAAATATTTACCAAGATAGAGCGTATGCTGGGCCGTGAAGAGAGTCTTAATATATACAAAAGGATTCTAGTAATGCAAAACATGTTCTGAAGCCATAAAGGAATTAAATTAGAAATCAGTAAGAGGAAGATGGATGGAAAGCATCTTTTCTGATAGCATCCAAACCCATGAAAAATCCAGGGGTGAGTCTGAAAAGGATGTGACAGACATGTGGACCGACAGCTACAGACAGGGCCGAGTGCGACCCCAAAAACCTAAGGAAATGAGGGGACACCTGTGCCCACAGATGGGGGATTGGGGTTTAAAACCAGTTTTAAAAATTTCTAAAAGAAAATAGGAGAAAATCTTTGAGAGTTTGGGATATGCAAAGATTTCTTAGCTATGGCATCACGAACATGATATATAAATAAAAAACAATAAGTTGGGCTTCATCATAAGTAAAACTTCTCAAAAGACACTATTAAGAGAATGGAAAGACATGCCACAAACTGGTTGAAAATATTTGCAAAGCAAATATCTGAAAAGGGACTTGCATCCTGAATACAGAGAGCTCTCCAAACTCAACAATAAAAAAAAAAAATAAAAAAAAAATGAGCAAAAGAATTAAACAAACACTTTACCAAAGAAGATACATGGATAACAGATAAGCACAAGAACAGATGTTCAACAGCAATATCCATTAGGAACCACCATTTGAAGACCAGTGGACAGGGGAGGACATTTCAAGGCCCAGGTCAGTGAGGGACAGAGAGACGAGAAAACATGGACAGAGACTGTGTCTCTAGCCCTGGGTCTGAAAGCCCTTCCCCACCCTTGAGGGAAGCAGCAGCCGGCGCCGTTCCCTTGCCTTGAAGACAGCTCAGTGCTGGCTCGGCTGAGGGGATTCTTTGCCACAGGTGGAGCCCCACATAGGGTCAGATTTTGGCAGGTGAAGTGGAGGCACAGGAATCCTGCAGTTTCAGCTTCGTGGAAAGCCTGTGCTCAGAGGCAAAGCAGCTCTGAGGACAATTAGGTTACCCAACACCACCATCTGCTGGACAGTCCGGAAAGCGCAAGGGAAGTAAAATACTTTTTAAAAGATGCGTCAGACCCTTGGGAGCACAGGAGCTGGTCTACATGCCCCGGATGGAAACCTGGCCCTGTTTTGGCTGAGAAATAGGAAAGACCCAACTGTTAAAGCAGGGTTCTAAAACCAACCCAGGTCTTGCTGGCCGGCGGAAGACAGAGCACCACTGGAAGCCAGCAGATGTATATTACCACACACGGCGAACTTGCTGGGGTGCCCAGTGCCTGCCTCCCATCCCGTGGCAGGCCACGGCGGGTGCCTGATTTTGGGCAGAAGGCTGGGGGGAAGAGCCAATCTGACAACTGGCTAGTGAAATAAGCAAAAGAAAAGATAGTGATCAAAGTCAACGAACAAGAAAACCTTTAAGCAAAAGAGAGAAAACAACTCCAGAATAAACTAATCAAGATTAGTTTTTGCCTAGACAGCAAAAAATCTCAAGCCATACCAGGAAACACAAAGATACGGCTCAGTCAAAGGAACAAACTAACACCTCATCTGAGATTCAGGAGTTAAAACAACTAATTAAAGTTGTTCAAACAAATATTTTAAATCAACGAGTGGAAAGAAAATGTGGCAAAACAGATGAAGGATACAAAGATGACACTGGATAACCATGAGGAAGAATCCATAAACTTGAAAAAAAAATGGCAGACTTTATGGGATAGGGCACAATAGAAGAGATGAAAAACACAATAGAGACATACAACAGCTGACGGAGAGGCAGAAGAAAGGATCAGTGAACTAGAGATCAGGACATTTGAAAGCCTACACACAAAGGAACAGATAGGGAAAAGAATGGAAAAATATGAGCAGGGTCTCAGGGAACTGAATGACAACACGAAGTGCATGAATGTACATGTTACAGGTGTCCCAGAAGGCGAAGAGAAGGGAAAAGGGGCAGAAAGAATAATACAGGAAATAATCAATGAAAATTTCCCAACTCTTATGAAAGACATAAAATCACAGGTCCAAGAAGCACAGTGTACCCCAAACAGAATTGATCCAAATAGACCTACCTCAAGACACTTACTAATCAGATTCTCAAATGTCAAAGAAAGAGAGAATTCTGAAAGCAAGAGAAAAGTGATCCAGCACATACAAGGGAAGCTTGTTGACGAAGTGTGGATCTCTCAGCAGAAACCATGGAGGCAAGCAGGCAGTGGTATGATATCTTCAAGATACTGAAAGAAAAATTGCCAACTAAAACTCCTATATCTGGCAAAATCGTCTTTCAAAAATGAGGGAGATTTTGAAATATTTATAGACAGACACTGAGAGAGTTTGTGAACTGGAGACCTCCTCTACAAGAAATACTAGAGAGTGTTACAGACAGATAGGAAAAAGACAGGGCAGAGAGGTTTGGAGAAGAGTGTAGAAACAAAGACAACAGGTGATAGAAAGGAGGGTGAAGTTGGGCATTTGATGCTGAAGGAGCACAGAATGTTCAACAGGTTGATTGCATAGATCCAGAAATTGATAGCACAATAGTGGGTGATAGTAGCACAATATCGTAAGTACACTGAACAAAGATGACTGTGAGTACGGTTGAAAGAGGAAGGGTAGGGGCATGTAGGACAGCAGAAGGAAAGATAGAAGATAAAGACTGGGACTGTATAACTTAGTAAAGCCTAGAGTGGTCAATGATTATGATTAAATGTACAAATGTAAGAAAGTTTTTTACATGAGGGAGAACAAATGAATGCCAACTTTTCAAGGTGTTGAAAATAGGATGGTATTTGGGAAAAAATACAATCAATGCAAACTAAAGTCTATAGTTAACAGTAGTATAGTAATATGCTTCTACTAATTGTAACAAAAGCAATATACCAGCTAAATGTCTATAAGAGGGGGATATAAGGGTGGGGTATTGGATTCTTAGCATTGTTGTTGTTGTCTGGCCTTATTATTGTATTTTATTTGTATTGTTTTTGTTAGTCATCATTTCTTTTTCTTTTTTCTCCTCTTCTTTCTTTGCAGAAGAAATGGAAGTGTCTTCATGCAGATTATGGCAGTGAATGCAAAACTATGTGATTATACTGGGAATGGTGTTTTAAAACTTTAACTTCTGTGTGAGACCAAAGGAAGAGATGTTTATTTGGTGCAAAATCTATATTTTCTGTAGCACACTATATAATTAAACTTGTATGGTCTGTTTATTACAACACTTTAATTACATGGAACTCTGAATAGGGAATGAGATCTGGTTGGTTTGTACAGGTTAGTGTGAAGCCCTGATACATCCTAGAGTAATTTTGGATTAAAAATGTATTTGCAGCGTCCCCTTGAGAGACTGGGGGAAAATGTGGAAATATTAAACTTCCTGACCTGGATTATTACTGATAGTCTCACAAACACTGAGGACTAACAATTTAGAAGGCTGAGCCCTTGAATTTGGGACTTGCCCTTATGAAGCTTGTTACCGCAAAGGAGAGGCTAAGCCTACTTATAATTGTGCCTAAGAGGCACCCCCCCCCCCGAGAACCTCTTTTGTTGCTCAGATGTGGCCTCTGTCTAAGCCCACTCTGCAGGTAAACTCACTGCCCTCCCCTCTACATGGGACATGACTTCCAGGGGTGTAAATCTCCCTGGCCAGGAGGGGCATGACTCCCAGGGATGAGCCTAGATCTGGCATCATGGGTTTGAGAAAGCCTTCTTGACCAAAAAGGGGAAGAGAAGTGAAACAGAACAAAGTTTTAGTGGCTGAGAGATAGCAAATGGAGTTGAGAGGTTATTCTGGAGGTTATTCTTATGCACTATATAGATATTCACTTTAAGTTTTTAGTGTATTGGAATAGCTAGAAGGAAATACCTGAAATAGTCAAACTGCAACCCAGTAGCCTTGACTCTTGAAGACAACTGTGTAACAATGTAGCTTACATGTTGTGACCGTGTGATTGTGAAAACCTTGTGGCTCACACTCCCTTTATCCAGTGTATGGACAGATGAGTAGAAAAAATGGGGACAAAAAGCAAATGAATAATAGGGAGGGATGGGGGATGGGATGGTTTGGGTGTTCTTTTTTACTTTAATTTTTATTCTTATTCTTTTTTTTGTGGTAATGAAAATGTTCAAAAATTGATTGTGGTGACAATGCACAACTATACGACGGTACTGTGAACAACTGATTGGATACTTTGGATGACTGTATGATACGTGAACATATCTCAATAAAATTGAATTTAAAAATATCCATTAGGGAAATGCAAACTAAAAGCACAATGAGACACTACTGCGCACCTATGAGAATGATTAAAGTTAAGGAGACGGGCCGTGCTGAACGTTAGCGAGGAGAAACTGGAACTCTCAAGCACGGTAGTGGGAACATAAAATGGAACAACTACTCTGGAAAAACAGTTTGACAGTTTCTTAAAAAATTAAACATACAACTACCAGCCGTTCCACTCACAGGTATTTACCCGAGAGAAAAGAAAACACAAGGAATTTAATTTGCAATGTACAGCACCTTTCTCTGTCATAGGCACAAACTGGGGGAAACAGCTAAATGTCTACCAAGAAGTGAAAACTAAAGAGAAGGGAAAAAAATTTGAAAGCCACCAGAGAAAACAGATGCATCCGCAGGGACCGAGCGATCCCGAGGTGGGGAGGTGCGGGGTGGCGTGGCCCGGCGGCCCGGCGACGGCGCGCAGCGTTCATGGGTGCCTGCCACCGCGTGCTCTCCGGGGTGAAGTCTGCTCGGGCCCGTCGCCCACTCTGCGTGTTTACTGTTTACTGCCAAGAGTTTTTAAACGTTCTAGAGACAAGGCCTTGTCGGATACGTAGCTTGCAAATATTTTCTTTTAGTCTATAGCTTGTCTTTTCACCCTCTTTATGGGCTCTTTGGAAGAGCAAAAGTTTTTAACCTGACGAGGTCTAACTTATCAAGCTTTCTTTCTATGGAAAGTGCCTTGTCAAGTCTAGAAACTCTTTGCCTTCCCCAGATGCCAAAGGGTTTTATCCTCTGCTTTTTCCCTAAAAGTTTTAGAGTTACACAGTTTACATTTAAGCCCGCGATCCACGTTTAGCTAACTTTGGGGTGAGAGGTGGGTTTTTTGCCCACGGACACCCCATTGCTCCCACACCATCTGAGGACGGACCGTCCCTCCCCACCGACCTGCTGACACAACGCTCTAAAGGCAAGTGGCACGATCTGTGCGTGTCTGTACATTCTCTCTGTTCCACTCATCTCGGGGTCCGCCCCTGCGGTGGTCGGAAGCTGTAGCACCGCAGGAAAACACGTTCTCAGATGTAACCCACTCCTGGGGGTGGGCCTTCGATGAGTCACTTCAGCTGAGCTGTGGCTCGGGGAGTCAGGATGGTCGTCACCCTCACTGGAGACCTTTGTAAGAGAATGCAACTCAGACAAGGAGAAGGAAAAACCACAAACACAGAAGCTGGAATCAAGGAAACCCGGAAGAGGAGGGAGAGGCCCACAGACGCCGCACGTGCCCTGCCACGTGGCGAGGAACCGAGGATGCTGGCAGCCGGTCTTCAGGAAGAAACGTCGCCGTGGTTTGGGCATCTTCCTGGCCTCAAGTCCGGGAGCTAACAAATCCCGTCGTTCCACCCGAGCCACGTCGTGATGTGTGCCGTGAGCAGCCCCTTTGCCGACACCACCGTCCCGATTCCCGCGGCCTCACAGTCTTAAAATCTGCTAGTGACTCCTCCAATTTCATTCTTCTTTTTAAAAAATGTTTCAGCTATGCTATGTCCTTTGACTTCCCGTATAAACTTTAGAACAAGCTGTGTCTGCAGAACCCGGCAGAAGGGTTGGACAGCATCGAGCCGAGTGTACAGGTCAACCTGGGGACACTGACCCCTCGCTCGGCTGCGTCCCCCCACCCGTGAGCAGGGCAGGACACTCCGCTGTTCAGGTCTCCCGTTTCTTCTTTCATCAGCAATCTGCAATTTTCAGGACACAGATCATGTACATGTTTTGTCAGATTTATATCTAGGTATTTCATTTATTTGGAGACAAACAGAAATGGTACCATGTTATTAAATTGAGTTTCCGTGTTTGTCGGTAGAATACAGACAGGCAATTTGCTTGAATGTTCGTCTCGTATCCTGTGATCCTGCTGAATTCGTTTATTTAGTGCGAGGAGTTTTCGTGGGTGTGTTTGTGTGTGTGTGTGTGTGCATTTCTTGGTATTTCCCACATATACAATCATGTTATCCGCTGGTAGAGACGGTTTTAGTCTTTCTTTTCAATTGCGGGCTTTTTGTTTATTTTTTCTTGCCCTATTGCCTGGCTAGAACTTTCAACACCACATTGAAAGGAGTGGGGAGGTAAGATCTTGCCTTCTTCCTGATCTTAGCAAGAAAGCATTTGGTTCTTCTCCTTTAAGGATGGCGTTAATTACAGATTTTTGGAAGATGCTCTTTATGAAGTTCTTTACTTCTAGTTTGCTCAGAGTTTTTATCATAAATGGATGATGGATCTTGCCAAATGCTTTTTTGAATCTGCATCTGGTCAATTGGTATGATCATATATTTATTTTAATATGTTGACATGGGGGGGTTACATTAATGGATTTTCAAATACTGAACCAGCCTTGAATAAGTGGGATAAATCCCACTTGATCAGTGTATATAATTCTTTCCATATATTGCTGGATTTAATTTTGTTGAGGATTTTTGCATCTAAGTTTAAAAAAGATATAGGTCTATACTTTTCTTTCTTTCTTTCTTTTTTATTTGTGGGGGGGGTACTATTGTGCCAGTTTGGATATATTATGCCTCCCACAAAAGACATGTTCTTTTAATCCAGTCTTGTGGGATATTTGGATTAGGTTGTTTCCATGGAGATGTGGCTCACCCAACTGTGCAACTGTGGGTGAAACCCTTGGAGTAAATTATTTCCATGGAGGTGTGGACCCCACCCATTCAGGGTGGGTATTGATTGGTTTAGTGGAGTCCTTTAAAGAGAGCCACACAGAGCAGAGAGAGAAAACGCCCTGGGATATGCTAAACCAGGACCCAAGAAACTGAGAGAGCCAACAACACTCTGACGCTTAGAGAGGCTTGGAGATGAAGCAGAGGATGTTTGGAGATGCTAAGTTAAGAGATGAGGCCCAGAGTTTGCCCCAGAGAAGTTAAGAGAGGACCCCAGATGCTGAGAGAGTAACGTAATCCAGGAGCAAAGGACCAGCAGACGCCAGCCACGTGCCTTCCCAGCTGACAGGTGTTCCGGATACCATCGGCCTTTCTTCAGTGAAGGTGTCCTCTTGTTGATGTTTTAGTTTGGACACTTTCATGGCCTTAGGACTGTAAATTTGTAACCAAATAAACCCCCTTTATAAAAGCCCATCCATTTCTGGTATTTTGCATAAAGGCAGTGTTAGCAAACCAGCACAACTTATGTTTGTCTGGTTTTGGTATCAGTGTAATAATGCCCCAGAAAATGAGTTGGGAAGTGAAGTGCTCTCCTCTTCCTCTTCTATTTTCCGGAAGAGAATGTGTAAAACTGACGTTAGTTATTCTTTAAATGTTTGGTAGAATTCTCCAGGGAAAACATTTGGGCCTGGAGATAACTCTTCTGGAAGCACTTTAATTACAAATTCGTTTTTCAATGTTTATACGATGATCTAGATCACCTACTTCATCTTGGTTGCGTTTCGGCAGTTTGTGGTTGAAGGAATCGGTCCATTGCTTTTAAGTTATTGGACTTACAAGTATAAAGTAATTCCTAGCATTCCCATAATATCCTTTTAATAGCTGCAGGATCTGTAGATACCCTGTTTCATTCCTGATGTTGATGGCTTGAGTCTTTTGTCTTTTTAAATTTTGCAGTTTTGCTAGAGGTTTAGTAATTTTTTTCAAAGAACCAGCTTTTTGTTTCGATAATTTTCTCTATTGTTTTTCTCTTTTCAATTTCACTGATTTCTGTTCTTATTATTCCTTGCTTCTGCTTATTTTGGGTTTATTTTGCTCTCCTTTATCCAGGTTCTTGAGGTTGGAACGTAAATGACTGATTTGGGACATTTCTTCTCTTCTAATACAAGTAAGCATTTAAGGGTACATGTGACGTGGATTCTCATTACCACTCAGTTGTATTTTTTCCTTTGAAACTTCCTCCTTGACACATGAGCTATTTAGAAGTGTGTTGTTTAACTTCCAAATGCACAGAGACCTGCCTGCTGTCTCTCCGTTATTGATTCTGGTTTGAGCCCATCGTGGCATTTTCCATACTTTTCTTTCCAGCCTTTCTATCTTTTGATGTCTGAAGGAGCTCTCTGGTGGATAACATGTAGTTTGGTCGTGTATGTTTAACCGTCCTGCCACTCTGCCCTTTATTTGGTGTGTTTGGATCATTTACCTCAGAGGGATGGCTGACCTGCTAGTGCTTACACCCCCTTTTAGTTTCCGTTTGTCCCTCTTCTTCTCACTTCCCTTCCTGGGGTTACTGGAACATTCTTAGAATTCCATTTTAATTTATTTATACAGTATTTTTGAATATATCATTGTGTGCAGTTTTCTCATGTTTGCTCTAGGAATTGAATGTACACGCGTAGCCCCTGTGGTCCACTGTGAGGTCGGGAAGAAACGCTGCTTATTTTGAGAGCCATGTCCCTCCCCGCTGTCAAAACACAATTCTTAAATGTTTCTTCCCCGTGAGTTCAGCACCAGCATCACGTGATGCCCAACTCTGGTCAACCACTGAGCGTGCGTAAGAAGAGCGTGAGGACGGCCTCTTCCACTTATCCCTGTGCCGATTCATCCCACTGCTTTTCTTTCTGAGACTGCAGCGTTCCTTCTGTAAACATTTCCTTTCTGTTTGGAAAGCTCCTTAGCTATCCTTCAAGGGTAGGTCGGCCAGAGGCAAGGTTTTCCTTCATCTGAGAACATCTTGATTCCCCTTCATTCCTGAAGGGTGTTTTCAGCAGACGACAGGCATCTTCTTTCTACACTCCCTCCTGGCCGCCTTCAGTTCGGATGGGACATGTGCTGTCATTCAAACTTTCGTTCCCTGGAGGTAAGACGTCATTTCTCTCCAGCTTCCTTCAAGACTTTTTCTTTGTCTTTAATTTTTGGAAAATTGACCAAAATATCTCACGGCATGGATTTCTTTGTTTGTTTCCCTGCTACAGGGTTTGTTTAGCTTTTTTAAATCTGTAGGTTTATACCTTTCACCAAATTTAGGAAAATTTCAGACTAATTTCTTCAGCTATTTTCCCAGCCCCTCACTTATTCTCTTCCCCTCCTGGGGCTCTGCTGACGTGCCCTGCTGTGACTGTACCACAGTCCCTGAGGCAAGGCTGTTCTCCTCTTCCTCCCCCAGTCTACTTTCTCTTTGTTCCGATTAGTCAGTTTCTATTTATTTGGGAAGGAGGTCATGGATTCTTTCATCTCCAATCTATTGAGTCTGTCCAGTGGATATTTTTATTGCTTATTGGATTAATTCCCAATTGGTTCTCTGTTTTAATAATTTTTATATTTTTGCTGAGATTCTCAACTCCATCATTTGTTTCGAGAGGATTATAATTGCTTGTTGAAGCACTGCTATGATGGCTGTTTCAAATCCTTGTCTGGTGGCCCAACCCCTGAGTCAGCTTTTCTGGTTCAAGTTACTGTCTGGGTCTTGGTCCGACGAGTGACTTCTAACTGCATCAGGGATATCTGAGTGGTACAGAGTGAGACTCCAGGTCCTATTTAACCTTTCCTGGCAGGCAGGCCCCCATTTGGGGGCTCCCTGCATGACCCCAGCCAAGCGGGGTGCCAACCCCCATGGTTCTCTGCAGTTGGGGGTGTGAGACCCCCTCCCCCTGCCTCACGCCCCAGCTTCCTCCCGTCCCCCTGACCCTGGGTGAGTGTGAAGAGTGCCGACCAGCCCACCGCCACCGTCCGGAGCTGTGATGACGCTGGTGGGTGGGAGTCAGCCCCCAGCTCGGCCGCTGACGGCAGCCCAGCAGGAGGGTTAGGGCAGCCAGTGCCAACCCAGCGGTGGGTGATGATCGGCTCCCTGTCTGCCTGGTGACCCTGCCAGGCTCTGCCAGAGCGGGAGATGGCCCTCCTGGGCCCAGCTGGCACCCTGGGCAGGGTGTCGCTGCTGCAGAGCAGGGTGTGTGACGGTGGCAGGTCAGGGGGCTGCTGGGACAGCTTGGCCCTGGCGTCCAGCTGCAGTCAGGCAGGTACTGTGGCCAGGCCACCCTCTCCCGTCCTTTGGCTGGGGGGTGGGGGGTACGCAGGCTTCTCCTGGGCGTTTCTGTCTGCCTGCGCGTGTCTCTGTGTTGGCGGCTTCTGTAGGCCCTGCCCAGGTGCGGGGGGCAGCAAGGAAACCCCGGGGCCTCGGCACCATGGCATCCTTGCGTCCCCAGGTCCCGAGGCTGCCGCGTCTTTCCGCCTCTCAGGGTCTGCTGTGGGTGTCTGTCGTGCAACGTCCAGGGTGTTTCAGCCGTGAGGGGAGGGGCGGCTACTCCTCTTTGGCGGGAACCAGATGGTGAAGGTCTTTTTAAAATTTAGCATGTGCCCCCTCCACCATGTTTTACACTTTGTCTCTGCCCTATCTTTGCAAAACTGGAGGTTTATTTTCTCGGCAGAGAAAAACAAAGGTTCCTGGAGTGAATGTTGCCGAACAGATAAAAGGGCGAAGCCGCCACGTGGTGAACAGGCACCGAAGAGCCGTCTCACCTGGGTGGCACCTCCCAGTGCCCTCCACCTCGGTCCTCAGGAGCTGGCAGTGCCCAGTTTGTTCCCCAAGACAGGGGTCTTCTGTAAGCACACCCCAGGCCCAGAGAGGGGATGGAAGACGCTGTGGGGTCTTGGAGCTGCGTACCCCAGCACCCACCCCTGGGCTGTGCACCCTGGGAGAGGACCTTCCGATAAGGAGGCCTGGCTGCCGCAGGCGGGTCCTAACCCTTACAGAGAAGCACGGAGGAGGCCGGGCCGGAACCCAGAGGAGCAAGGAGGTGCTGCCCTGCGCCTCGCCACGGGATGGAGACAGGAGTGCTGCGCTATGCCAACTATGTCTATGTCTCCATAGACATAGTCTCCAGCTGGCCAGTGGCCCCCAGCCCCACCCAAGCAGGAAGACCCAAGCAGGAAGACCCAAGCAGGAAGGCCGGGCCCAATGGGGTCCCAGGGCGGCCCCGGGGAGAGCCCAGCAAGGCCGCACGCGAGCCCTGTCCAGGCAGCGGTGGACTGAAGCCCCAGGCACGTCTGTCCACAAGACACCCCGAGCATGGCGTGTGGGCGTCTCTGGGCACTCGCCCGGACCAGACCAGGAGGAGAAGGGGGGACGCCGCAGCTTCGGGGACAGGACACCTGTGTACAGGGACATGGTGGGGCCCAGTGAGGGGGAGTGGGCGCCTCAGCGAGGAGGAGGGGACCCAGAGGCACCTGACAAGTCTGCAGGGGAGACAGCCATTGTGAGCCGCTAGGGCGGATGCAGGGAGCCGGGGGTCTGCTGCTCTGGCCGAGTGCGGGCCCAGCCCAGGGAGCCCACCAGGCAGCTGAGGGAGGGGACGGGGCTCCAGGGCACCCAGCGGCGAGTCCGGGCCGAGTGGTCAGGAGCAGCCCCTGCCACTGCTGGGCTGGAGGAGATGGCTCCCAGTGGGCCCGGGGCTCGCGGTGCACCTGTGGGTGTCCCAGCCCCGAGCCAGCCCCCGGCTCCTCCTGCCCTGCCCGACCCCGGCTGGCAAGAAGGAAATGCCGAGGAGGCCGGGGTGACAGCATTTAAACACATGTGCTTTAAACACATGCTGACCCCATTTCTATTAATCAGTCGCAGAGGCACTTCTTTCCAGTTACATTCTCAAAACAAGGTGGTGGGGACAAGAGGCTCTGATCTTGGTATAAATGATGCCAACAATAAAGCCCTTTTTCTCAGTTAAAAAAGTAAACCCAAGTGAAATAAAATACCCCAAGGGCGCGCCAGCCCCTCCCCCTGCCGTGTGCCCGGCCGTGTGCACGTCAAGTGCGGAATGGGCAGCTTCTGAGCCTGGCACACGGCGGAAAGGCTCCAGGAGGCCCAGCGTCCACATGGCACCAGGAGCAGTTCCCGTAAGCACAGGAGCCCCTGGGCCCCAGGAGGCCATTGGGGGGCGGTGGGGAGAGCCCCCAGCCCATCGGGTGCTCCACCTGCCAGTGGGGACCCAGAGACAGAAGGACGAAGGCCCCAGGACGTGGCACCTACCGCTTCCGCCTTGGCTCCGGCCGTCCCGGGACCACCTCCCTCCTGCAGACAAGCCCCCGGCGCCCTGATGGCACAGGTGGCCTCGATCCCGCGACCCTCCCCTGCTCCCGGCAGGGGCCCTGCTCGTGTGTGCCCTCCCCAGGCAGTCCCACCACCCTGTCCCATAGGAACTGTCTTCGAGGCGAGCAGGGCTGCTCCTGGACACTGGGGCAGGATGGGGTGGCACCGTTGGCCTCTGCAGGGGGCACAGCTGGACTTGGCTGAGCTCCTCGGCTACCTCCCCACCCCCACTGCCAATGAGACCTTTAAGTGACAACGTGATCCACCCTCCTCTGCTGGACACCACCACGGGCCTCGCTGCTCTCAGGATAAAGGTCACTCCCAACATGGCCCGAGGGCCTTGGTCCACCAGCTCCAGGGCCAGACTCGGGGGCCTGCCCCGGGTAAGAAAGCACGCTGCCCCGAGCCCACAGGCCACCCGGTGCCTGGCACCCAGAGCTCCAGGGCTGCAGACCCCCGGAGCACGCTGCCCCTGCTCACATCGCCCCCAAGCCCCTCCACCCGCAAGAGGTCCTGGCTGGACACACTAAGAGAGCCAGGAGGGCCGTTCCCAGAGGCCTGCCCGTCTCGCCCCGGGACTCTCTTAATTAAGGACCCTGGAATTTCTCCAGGGCACTGAGAAAAGGAGAGCGCTCCAGGAAAGAATTCCGGGTGGCAGCCGCTCCTTAGCGTGCGAGGCCAGTGTACCGGCACAGGCAGGCAAGGTAATGAAAATGCTCCGAGGGGCTTCCTGGCTCAGTGGCCTCGGCGCGTCCTGGAACGCAGGGGCAGGGCTGCTGTGTCTGGGGCACTCGTGAGTAACCTCTCCGGACACAGGTTTGGTTCTGCTCCCCCGTGCCACAAGCCACCTGTGCCACCTCTGGACCGGCCTCTGGAACTAGCGAAGGGACCTGTTCCCTGTTGTGTCAGCTTCTCCGGCCGCAGAGCAGCCCCAGCAGAAGGCACGGTGACTGGGGTCTGCGGACCCGAGCGGCAGGGCCACTGGGGGCCTAGGGGTGCAGAGGAAGGCCGCGCCAGCACGGACGGGCACTCTTCTGCGGGGAGGGGCCGAGCTGGGTGCAGCACGTCCTCCCACAACAGACGGGGAGGGCCCAGCGGACCCCACTGCCAAGCGGAGAGGGAAGCACAGCACAGCAGGAAGACGTGAGCGGAGGCGCCTGCGAAGCCAAGGGGCTCCGAGGGGCGGGGGGCCGAGCGGAGGACCCACCTGAGCTTGTCCACCTCCTCCTTGGGGGACAGGAATCTCTGGTCGGCGGAGCTGGACTGAGACTTCAGGATCTTCAGCTCCATCTCCAGCTACGAGAAAGCACAGGGATGGAGGGTCAGCTCAGGCCCAGGAACTGCCAGAGCCCCCTCCCCACAGGACTTCCGGAAGCCTTGGCCAGGCCTGGCCCAGAGATCCAAGCTCCCCTGCGGTGGGACGCTGAGCAGGAGAGGCCAGCTTTCTCACCCTTCCGGAATTCCGGGAGCCAGCATACCAGCCCTAACGTGGCTGTCACTCATTCAAACAGGCTCCTTCTCTCTTTTGGCACCTGCTGTCTCCAGGGCAGTGACAGAGCCTCCCGGCCTACCAGGGTGTGCTGAGGTGGCAACTAATCTCCAGGGAGGGGGGCAGAAGCAGCTGCCTGCCCCCTCTGGTCTCAGCGGCCATAACAGTGACTTATTTTGCTCCCCCAGGCCCTCTAGAATGGCGCAGGGTGCAGGGGCTGGGGGAGCCTGCCCGGGTGGGCAGGGGGGAGAGGAGGGCACTCCGCCAGGGGTCCAGAGGCGGTGCTGGGCAGGAGGGCCGGTGTATGGCCACCCTGCTGACGGCGGGCAGGCTCCCCGGGGCAACACAGAAGACTGCCGAGCCAAGGCGGTGCCCTTCCAGGTTCTCTCAGGCCCAGCTGCCCCGCAGCTGCCCACAGTCGCAGCACCACGACCCTGAGGCTCTCGCCGGCACCCCCCGGCTGGCGCCCGCCCTGTGCCCTGCTCAGTCGTGTTCCTGGGGGCTACTGCTGACTCTTCCACAGAAACGTCCGGCTCCGCTGTCTCTCCAGTCCCATCCCACCAGCAGCCATCCAGAAGGCCTTTTAAAAACAGGGGCTGAGTAAACTCCAGGAGAATAAACACCTTTATTTAGTGACCCTCCCACTCGGGAAGATGCGTGTCCTTTCTGCCACCAAGTCTCCTTTCGGGGCCTCGGGGAATCCAACACGCTCTTCTCGCAGAGCGCACCTCCTTCGGGCCCTTACTCCTGGGCTTTCTTCCTTTTTATCTTTTTCCGGTTGCTATGGTAAATGGGAGCATTTTTTCCCACTGTACCTTTAACTGGTTGCATTCATGTGTATATATATATATAACTTTCAAAATTCGGTATATGAACTCAGCTCCCCGCCTCTTTACGAAATTCTTGGACAGCAGCAGCTCTCGGCTGATGCCCCCGGTGCGCAGCCCTGTCACTGCCTCCTCCCCAGCGCGCACAGCTGGTGCTCCCGCTTCTCGCTGGCCGGGATCTCCGGGATCCTGTTAAATTACAGCAGGTGACATCGACATCCTTAACTTGTTGTTGGCTGTAATGAAACGATCTAATATTTTCTTTCGTACACCATGTCAGTTTTTGGTTGAAAGATATATTTTATCAAGCCAAGAAATTATCCATATATTCATATTTTTTATTAAGACTTTTTGGTCAAGACAATGTTGGATTCTGTCAATACCTTTTCCGCATGTCCAGAGAAGACCTAAAATCAAACCGACCTCCGAGGCTGGGGTGAGCCCCCCGCGCCGAGGGTGCGTTTTAGAGGCTGCTGGATTTCGAGTCCTGGTGTGTGGACGGATGCTCTTGAGTGGGACTGGGGGGGCACACACAGCTGTGCGATCTGCAGGTGGGATCAGCATAATGCTCACTTACGAAAAAGATGTTTTTGTAAAAAAGCAGTGTACTCTGTCTTGGATGTATCTGCACTTTGAAGCTCTGGTAGAATTTCTCTGCGAATCAGTGGCATCTTCTGTTTCTCTTCATAGAAGAGGGGCAGGAAGGGTAATTTTGTGACAACTTTATAATAATTGGTCCATTTAGAAATTGATAATAACATTTTCCTAGAAAATTGTCTACTTCATCCAATTTTTGAAATACTATTGTTTTCTGGGGTTCAGTGTGTGCACGGTGAGGGGCCCCCGCGTAGCCACCGCCCGGATCACGACACGGAACCCGCAGAGCGCAGAAGCTCTCCCACGCCCCTTGCAGTTACTTCAAGGGATCTGCACCGGTTTGGCTATATTATGTCCCCCCAAAAGCCACATCCTCTAATGCCATCTCGTGGGGGCAGACTGACTAATCTTCCCGATCAGGGTGTGGCCTCTTGACAGAGTGTTTCCATGGAGCTGTGGCCCTGCCCATGCAGGGCGGGTCTGGATTAGCTCACCGGAGCCCTTCAAAGAGAGCCCCAGGGGCCTGGGCACTGGCTGACCCCGATGCTGAGGGCCGCTAAGGGAGGCAGCCACAGTGTGCTCCGGGGAAGCTGAGCGAGACAAACCCAGAGACATTTGTAGGGTGCCATTCTGAAACGCAGAAGCTAAAACACAGCCTGGGACCAGCAGACGCCAGCCACGTGCTTTCCCAGCTGACAGAGGTTTCCCAGTGAAGGTGTCCTGTTGTTGATGTGTTACCTTGGACACTTTATGGCCTTAGACTGTAACTGTGTAACCAAATAAACCCCCTTCATAAAAGCCAGTCCATTTCTGGCATTTTGCATAATGGCATCTTTAGCAAACTGGAACAGGATTCACCCTTATTTCTTATTTTCAGTGTTTATGATTTCTATTAATATTTTACTAGAACTGTGAATAATTGGCATGTTCTGGTTTTCTCTCAAAGAACAGGCATTTGGCTTTATTTATGTTTTCTACCATTTTACAGTTTCTTACTAACTTCTGCTTTGATCTTTGCCATTTCCTCCCTTCTGCCTTACTAAGGAGTAATTTTCCTTTTCTGACTTCTCTAGCTGGAGGCTTAATCCATATATAGTCACTCCTTGCGTTTCTGCTTTTTGCTTTTGCCGATCTGCTACACGGCACACAGACACTTACGTGCATTGAAAAGGCCTTATCTTCGTTCCCATGATGCTTTTTGTCTTTATTTCAATCACTGCTGGACCAAGGTCACAGCCTCTGCTTTCTATGTTTGCTTCTGCCTGGACTCTCTGCTTCCGGAATTTTCCATCCTTCGGGAGCTTTGCTTTCCAATTCAATCAGAAAGTCTCTTCCTTTTAATTGTAGAGCTTTGTCCGTTCATACTTGGGTATAACATGTTTGGATTCATTTCTATTGTGTTATTTTACATTATGCTTTTCATTTCATAGCTTTTAAAACTGTTTCATTATGTGGCCTTTTTGTTTTGCTTGCTTTTGCGCATGTGGCAGTTTTCTTGCTATTTAGAAAGGCTTGCATTTTTTGTTCCAGTGGTGGCTTTTAAAACTTTGAACTTTCTTTGATACCCATATTTTTCAGTTTCTTTAGACAGTACCTTATATTTCCTACACTGAATACCTGATTAGTCGAATTTATCATCTTCCTCATTGCTCACCTTTATAGAGATAAATACGCTTTCCTTATGTGATGTTAGCTTTAAATAGTGTATTTTAATTCTCAGCTATTAATGATGAGAAAATCAATATTCTTTTGTGTTCCCCCATCTCCTTCATTCCCAACAGTATTTATTAAATATGAATCCTTTGTGATCAGAGAATGTAGCGTTGACATTGCTTTCGGCTTCCTAACTTGCTTGGTTTTAATCTCTCAGCAATGCAGATGCTGTCCCCGCGGCCAGCCCTCTGCACTGGTTTTCTCCGCCAGGCCAGCCCCTCCCCCAGTGCTGGCCGGACCCCCGTCTGCAGAGCTGCCTGCGCCCGCCCTGGTCTCGCCGCCCCTCGCTGGGCTCCTACGCTGAGCCCCGGCTCCACGGGACCAACTGGATCGCGGGTTTCCTTCCTGGCAAAATGCTTGCATGTGGTTTTCATCTGCTCAATGTCAAATTTTAATTTCCCTTTAAATTGTTTCTGCCATTTGTTTTTCCTACTCCTCTTCCTTCGCTCTTATAAAATCTTGTGGTGTTGCCTTTTTATTGTCGTCACTGAAGAGGACTTTGGTCAAAAGGCTCACCCGGGGAAGAGCTGGGCTCTGGAGGCTGGGTTGTTTTAAAATCCTGTGTTATTTTAAATCCAACTGGATGGTTCTGTGTTTAGGTCCCACTGGCCTGGGTGCTCCCCTCGAGCCTCAGGGCTGGGAAGCCACGCGCTTTCCCACGAGCACCAACCTCTCCCTGCTCTGCTGTCGACCACGCTGACGCTGCGGAGCCCGGCTGAGCCTCGTGGCTGCTTGGCTGCACCCCACACGCAGGATCCTGCCTCGGCTCCATGGCAGCAGCCCTCACCAGGGACAGGTGTCTCCACCTGGCGCACGTGGCCCTCGTGCCCCCACCACTGACGGCTGTTCCTCCCGTGGGGGCCCCGGGCACGGCTGTGTTTCTGTTGCACCAAATCCAACTTTGCCTCTGAGGCCCTGTTCTCTGTGCTATTTTGGATGCTTCCAGGAAAGGGGAGAAATGCTGACTTACGCCTCAACGCTCCACCAAAGATAGAGCTCCAGAAACATGGGTTCCGACAGCCCTCTCACTGGGCTGGCCCCTCACCACCCCCTGCTCCGCCCCGCCCCGTCCTCCGCCGCGCGGCCCTGCGGACACCGTGACACCGTGCCCATTCCACAGCACTCCCACTGCCGGGGACGGCGGCCAGCACAGAGGCAGACACGCAGCCAGTGTCCAGAGACCACGCTTTCATTTGCAGCCCACCCCCATCCCTGGGACCCAGCCAAGGGGCCCCCTCCACGAAGCCTCCCTGAGCGGCGGGAGCTGCCCCACCGCCCGCTCTCTCTGTTTCCGCGGCACAGTCCATAGTTTCCTGCATGAGCCTGGCGAGAGGGTCTCTCCTTCCCCAGCAGCCCGGGAGCCCCTGCAACTGAGCCAGCTCTCCCCTCTCCCCCTCCCGCACAGGGCCTGGCACCCGCCTGGCACACAGTGCTGCTCCGTGGTGCAGACGCACGAGTGGGGGCAGCCGTGGTGCCTGGGGACCGAGGTCACGGCGGGTCATGGGGCAGCAGCTCAGGGCAGGGTGAGGCAGCTGGCTCAAGGTTCTCAAGGGACAGAGGAACGTGCCGGGGAGGAAGCGGGGCCAGAGGGAAAACCGAAGACCCAGGACCGGGTTTTCCGACTAGTCACCCAACTGAAGAAACGATTGAAACACGTCGGTATTTAAAAGGAGGGGGACCCAGGCAGGCACAGGGGCTGTGGTTGAGCAAGGCACCCACAGTGGCCTCTCTGGGCGGCCGTCAGCTCAGCCATGGCCCTTCCGCCCCGCTGAGAGCCCAGGAACTCCCAACCAGCCTCTGCCCCTCGCCTGCTGCCGGCTGCGCTCACTGAGACCCAGGAGAGGCTCCTTCAGAGGGTGGGTCAGTGCAGAGCACTCTCAGCCTGCTGGCGGGGACGGGGACCGGGCAGAGGGTTTGGGGGAGACATGGGGTCTCTGGGAGCACCCCCCACAGACCGGGGTGATGCCACCACCCCCAGGGTTCAGGCACTAAGGCAGGAAGCCGGAATTAAAATGCCCAGCCAGATGCTGGCACTGTCGGCACGCAGTCAGCCTCGGTTTCCCTGTGCTGCACTGGGCCGGCCCTGGATGCCTCTTCTCCCCACCTGCAGCCGCCCACCCCCCCCACGCACCAGCACAGAACTGCGGGCGCCTCTACCCCATCTCCCCCAGGCCCCCGCCCCCACACGTATCCTGGGGTGCACCCCCACCTCGGGGGCCCCCCTTCCTGCTCCCCTGCAACCCCCACTCGGCCACGGCAGACGCAGGCTCGTCGCTGTCAGGTGGTGGGGGAAGAAACGGAGAGAAGAGGAAATGCAGCAACCCTGCAGCTACCCGGTGCACACTGCGCGGAGGAAACCCTGCGCCTGGGGCTGGTTCAGTAAAGCAAACGGAGGACCGAGTGGCTGGCATCTCCCGCGAGGCCCACCGAATGCCTCGGGCACCCACTCCCGAGACACCGGCCCCGCAGCCAACGAGATTCTGGCGGAAACAGCATCTGAGGGGGCTGCTGTAGCAACATGCCGGGCCCCACCCAGAGACCCCACAGGATGAGGGACCCCACTCTCGGGGACAGGGTCTGCCCTGCTTCTGCCAAAGAGCAGTTTTCTGAATTCCTACTGAGCCCTCGGTTTCATTCCCAAACGTAATGTCCGGGAGAGAGGGGCCGCCCTGCCCACACCCGGTCTCTGGAGTAAACACACACTCACGCTCCTTCCTCCGCACTCTCTCCCAACAAAGAGGCGCCACCCCCAGCAGGGCCTGCTCCAACGGGCCAAACGCCCGGGAGGGGCCGGCAGCCCTGCACGGCTTGCCATCCCTGCCGCCCTCCGCTCCCCGAGCAGCTGCCAGCCTGGCCGGGTGCGGGGTCCCTGAGCCGCTGTCCCTGCACCCGGGGTGGGCAGGGAAGCCGGGAGCAGTGCGCTGTGATGCTGTGCAGGCTCTGCCCCGGAGGTCCTGGCCCAGTGGGGACCCGTCGGTCCCTCCGAGCCTCCGAGGCAACGCTGGCCCCTCGTTCCGGGCAGGAGGGGTCAAGCCTGGTCCAGGCCCCTGGTGCACGGCCACCTCCCGTCCGTCGTCCATCTACTCTGGCCATGAGGACCATGGGGTTGGCAAAAGGTCGGTCTAACCCCGGGGCAGGTGGTGGCGGTGGGCAGACGCCTGACCCTCAGGGCCGCTGCCCAGGCTTCATATCAAACTGGCACAGGCTTTATATCAAAATCATGAGCAACAAAAGAAAAAAATAGGTAAACAGGACCGCATCAAAATTAAAATTTCAGTGCAGCAAAGAACTCCATCATAAAAGTAAATAGACAACTTACAGAATGGGAGAAAGTATTTGGGAAGTTCATATCCAATAAAGGTTAAATATCCAGGATATATAAATTAATCATGAAACTCAACAACACAAAGACAACTAACCCAATTAGAAAATTGGCAAAAGACCTGAACAGACATTTCTCTAAAGAAGATAAACAAATGACCAAAACACACATGAAAAGATGCTCAAGTTCATCAGCCATTAGGGAAATGCAAATCAAAACCACAATGAGATACCATTTCACACCCACTAGAATGTTTACTATTAAAAAAAAAAAACAACAGAAAATAACAAGTGTTGGAGAGGACGTGGGAAAACAGGAGCACTTATCCACTGTTAGTGGAAACATGAAACGGTGCACCTGCCATGGAAATCATTTTGGGCGGCTCCTCAGAAAGTTAAGTACAGAACCACCGCATGAGCCCGCAATCCCACCTCTGCGCATATGCCCCAAAGAACGGTAAGCAGGGACTCGAACCCGTATTTGCCACCAGTGCTCAGAGCAACATCGTTCACGATTGCCAGGAGGTGGAAACAACTCAAGCGTCTATCAACAGGTGATGGATAAACGCAATGTGGTGTATCGATACAGGATATTATTCATCTGTAAAGGAGAATAAGCTGTGATTCGTGTGACAACAGGGATGGACCTGAAGACCCTGTGTTGAATGAAACAAGCCAGACACAAAAGGACAGATACCGTGTGAGCCCACCGATACGAAATAACTTGAATAAGCAAATTCATTGAGTGTGAAACTAGAATTCAGGCTTCGGGGCCAAGAAGGGAGTAGGGAGCGGGGAGTTAAAGCTCACACGGTGCAGAGGTTCTCCGGGTGGGGGAAACGCTTGGTAGCGGATGGTGGTGAGGGCAGCACGACAGTGCACGTGTCAACACCACTGAAATAAATATCCAAATGTGGTTTAAAGGGGAGATTTTAGGTTGTACATACATAACTAGAATAAAAATTTTTAAAAACCCGTAAGACTGTACAACACAAACACTGAACCTTAATGTAAACTATGGACTATTAGCACAATTGTAATATTTCTTCATGAAGTATAACAAAGTTACCACAGTAATGCAAAGTATCAATAACAGGGAAAACTGTGGGTGCGGGGGAGTCCATGGGAACTCTGTATTTTATGCATGATTTTTCTGTAAACAACAAAATTCTCCAGTTAAACAACAGAGACGGCCACAAGGAATGAATCGGGTGGCATCCTGATGGGCCAGCAAAGAGAACCCACGAGCCGGCAGAGAAGGCCCCGGGGCCCCGGGTGGAAGGGGGGCGAGGGGCTGACAGGCTGACACCCCTCTTGGGGTCTTGTCACGGCAGCCAAGCAAGATCGCCAGGAGGGCTTGCAGGCAGCAGGGGCGGGTGACAAGTGTTTTCTGCTCCAGTAAACCGGGTACCCTGGGAAAGAGCCTTGGGGAAAAGCCGACACGTCTAGCCCAGACTGAGCAGTAAGTGGCTCCTTCCCGTCCCCGGAGAGGGGACCCCTGCCCACAGCACAGCCCCCTCCCCTGGCTGCCTCAGGGCTCCAGACGGCGCCTTGGAGCTGCAGGCCCAGGGGAAGGCTCTCCCCGGGCTCAGAGGGAGACCCCCGCCCCGGCCCTCCCAGCTCTGGCCATGGACCCTTCCTGGAGGCCCAGCCTCACCGAGGGAAGCCCCACCTCTGAGTGGCCGGAGCCAGCCGAGGACCTGCCCTGCCACACCCCGACTGCCCTGGGGGTGGCCTGGCGGCCTGGACGCCAGGGAGCTGCTCTTCCTGCTGCAAAGGGTGGCAGGGGCTCGGTGCGGCACATGAGGGCAGGACCCGACGGGCAGGGGGCAGCATGGGCAAAGTCCAGAGGCCCAGAAAATTCGGAAGCAGAAGAAACCGAGCAACCTCAGGAAGAGGGAGGCTCCAGGGCGCCAGCTGAGAGCAGAGGGCAAGGGTCAGCAGGGGCCAAGGCTGCCCAGGGTCCTGTAGGGACCTGCACCCAGCTGCAGACTCCACCCAGAACAGGCCTAGGGGTGGGAGAAGGGTGGCCAGGGCACAGCATGGGGGTTGGTCCTCAGCGTGGTGGGGAGGGGGTATCAGGAGGGGGAAGGCAGCAGACGAGGGGTCTCTGGAGCTACTGGCCCAGACGGCAGCTCTAAGAGCTACTTTTCTTGACACCAACATTCCTCAGAGGCAACAAAATATCTGTAGAGAAGTGAAAATGCCTCAACAAACCAGAGGCTGTAAAACAGCAAAGGTCTACCAGCCTCGATGGACTGCCTCTCCCACAGGGGGTGGAAAACCCACTCATCCTTTACCCAAAGGTCGGATTATTTACAGATACTGAGAGCAAGGCTGCCTGGCTGCGTCAGGCAAAGTCCACTCCAGCCTCAGCATCCCCCGGACGGCCAGACCCAGGGCCCCAGGGCCACGAGCAGGCAGCAGCCCCATCGAGCCAGGCCCCATGAAACTGCGAGCAGGCCCTCGATGTGTGAACGTGGTCCCGTCAGGTTATCTCCCCCAGTGTGGTTGTCAGTGACTCCAAGCAATGAGGAGCCGCACAGCACCTTTTAGAAGAAAGGCCCTGAGCCCCAAGGGTGGCCAGGATGTACAGCAGGGCTGTAAAAAGGAGGGTCCTTGTAGACCTTTCTGGAAAGGACTTTCACCCTGGAGAGAGCACTGGAGAAGGGGGCAGGGTTCCCCACTGTCTCTGGTCCTGCCCTCCCGGACCCCCGAGGCGGCCTGTGCTGGCCAGCCCTGCCACCTGGGCTCGACCCCGCAGGCACTGTGCACCCCGGGCTCCCGTCAGCCGCCACCCCTCCAAGACGGGGCCCAGGCTTCCAGGAGGTGGAGAGGCACCCCCTCCTTGACTGCTTGCTGCAGCCCCCACAGTGCCACCTCAGCCCGCACCGCCCGCCGCACAGCTGGGTGCCGTGTCTCTCCAGGCAACTTTGCTTCCGGCCAAGGTGGGGGAGCGTGTATTTGATAAAACCCAGTACCCGTTCATGGTAAAAACAATGAATAGGCTGGACACAGAAGGGACTTCCCCCACATGGTAAAGAACATTTGCAAAAACCCCATGGCTGCCGAGCTCGGTGGTGACAGGCTGAAACTGCCCCCAGGACCCAAGACAAGACGGGGACCCCCGCCTTCACCACGTCTCTTCAATGCTGTGCTGGAGGCTGGAGCCAGAGCAACTGGGCAAGGGGAAAACGCACCCAAATCAACAAGGAAGAAATGAAACTCTTTGCAGGTGATGGATCTTACACAGAGAAAACTCCAAGAATCTACCGACACACAAAAATTAGAGCTAATAAATGAATTCAGCAAGGTTACAGGATACAAGATTGACACACAAAAATAAGTGGTATATCCATAGCACTAGCAACAAAAAGTTAAGAAACAATTCCTTTTTCAATAGCCAAAAATACTTAGGAGTAAACGTAATCAAAGATATGTAAGACTCGTACAATGAAGACCGCAAAATATTGCTGAAAGAAAACCTAAGGGAAAGATACCCATGCTCAAGGATTGGGAGATTTAGTATCGTTGCAATTTCCATACTTTTCAAGGTGATCTACAGATTCCAGGGGATCCTGATCAAAACCCCAACAGCTCCTCTTGCAGAAATGGAAAGCTGATCCTAAAATATTCATGTGGAATGGCAAGGGACCCCGACGAGCCAAAACAATCTTGAAAAAGAAGAATGAAGTTGGAGGACTCACACTTTCTGATTCTGAAATTTAATACGACACGACAATAATCAGAACAGTGCTGTGCTAGCAAACCCAGAGGAGGACTGAGAGTCCTGGGACAAACCTGCACACCTGTGGTCTCCTGGCTTCTGGCCAGGATGCCACGGCCACTGGACAGAGAAAGGACAGGCTCCTCGCCAACGGCGCTGGGACAACTGGGAGCCACACGCAAAAGAACAAGTTGGACCCTTACCTCAGGCCGTTTGCAAAAACGGACTCGAAATGAATCAAAGATCTCCATGTAAGAGCTGGAATCATAGAGAAGACAGCACACGGTCAACCTCCTTGACCATACATTTGGCAACAGTTTCTCAGATACGACCGTGAAAGTATAAGCAACAAAGAAACACTGACTTTGACAAAATTAAAACTTTCCTACACCAGAGGACATTATCAAGAGTGAAAAAGAAACTACGGAATGGGAGAAAATATTTTTAATCATAGATCTGACAAGGGTCTAGCATTCAGAATAAAGAATTTCCACAATTCATCAACCAAAAGGCAAATACCCCTCCCCCCTCCCCCAAAATGGGCAAAGGACTTGAATAGACGTTTCTCCAGAGAAGAAACAGAAACATTCAACAAACACCTGACAATGCTCCATATCGTTAGCCACTCGGGAAATGCAAATCAAAACCACCGACACCTTCTGGGTTCTCTACAACGGCTGCTGTTCAACAATCGGAAAAGAACGTGGTCCCGCCACCACTCTCATTCCTGTACGGGCACCTTGTGCCCGCTCTCTTCCCTGAAGGGTCTGTGGAGAGGTTCATCACCGTATCAACCGTCCCACGGAACCAGCTAGTGGCTCCATTTATAGACCCCCCAGGAGCCCACCCGGGGTGGGGGCAGTGTCCTGGTTTCCGCGGGTGGCAGGCGCTGTTCTGAGGGGGGCGAAGGGGGCGAGGGGCAGGGCCGGCCCGGGTGGGAGCAGCTGCACCCTCGCAGGAGCTCACGGGCAGATGCCCCAACTGAGCGAAAGTGACCACACAGCGTCCCTGGAGTGTCGCCCCAGAGCAGCAGCTCCGGGTCTGGGCGGGTCCTCGCCTGCCACAGCCCCTGCCGGTCCCCGAGCGCCATGGACCTTCGATGCTCATGGCATGTGCAGCTGACCCCCCGGCACAGCACAACCCCTAGAGAGAGACTGCACTTCGGTTTACCCAGAGAGGATGGCCAGCCGCATCTTGGGGCCACAGAGAATTCTACAGAGGGGACCCGAGCAGCAGAACTGGAGGACTCGCCCCCACCCAGCGATGCTCACCCAGGAGGCCCCTGCAGAGCCCCGGGCAGGCGTCCACCTGCCGTCCAGCACCTGTGCACCTGACACCTGAGCGTCGAAGCCGGGCCAGGTGCTGCTGACCCAGCGGGGCTCAGCCCAAGTCCACAGCCTGCAACCCCAGCACTGCCAGGCAGGAGGGCCCGCTTCCCATCCAGCCTAGAGGGAGACCCCAGCAGAAAGGGGGCTATGGGCAGCCAAAGGATACCAGGCACAGAGCTTCTCCCCAGCTGGTGCCAACTTTCCCCCAGAAGGAATCAGCCCAGTGTGAGGGCAGGTCCGAGCAGGAATTTTCACCCTAGAAGCCCGGTTCATCATTTCTTAGGGGACATGTTTGCAGTCCTCAGGCTGCCTGCTGCGGGGACCCAGCGGCTGACGGGACAGAGTGTGCTCCCAGAGGGAGGGACGCTGTCCGGCTGGCCCGGCAGCCCAGGGCTGGCAGCTCATCCTCTCCAGAACCTGAGAGAAGGCCTGGGTCCTGGCCTGTGTGCAGGTGCCCCCTGCGGGCTCTAGGGCACGCACAGAACGCATGCCGGGCACGGTCCCCGGCCTGGGGGCTCCCAGGTGCTGGGTTCTGACGAGGGAGCCCTGCTTGGGGCCGACTTGGAACGAGCACTCCCGGCAGCTCTCTCCACCCCGACCAGGCTCCTTGGCCAGGGGGGCCCCACGTCCCTGTGGGGGGCTCTGCTGATGCCAACACCGGGTGGGGGTGGCTGCAGATGAACACAGGGCCCTGGGGCCTGGGCAGACACTGTGCTCCCGAGGGCTTCTCCCTAGAGGGGCAGAGGGGGGGGGCAGGGAGGGGCTGGGGGCTTGGGTCCAAAAGGGAACCTGGTGGAGGGGAAAGGAGGCGGGGGGCAGACACGCTCTTCCAGCCCCTCCTGTAAGGCCCCCGCGTGCCGGGTGCTGCCTGTCGTCTCCCTAGCCCGGCACCCGGCAGGGACCCCGGTGAAGGGTGGGAGGGCAGAGGCCGCGATGCCGTCGGTCCTAGCGGTGTGGCGCGGAAACCGTACGGAACGGGCAGCTGGGGCAGGAGCCGGGGGGGCCCAGCAGTGGGGTCGGGATTGGAAGGTCATGGAGACACTGCTCACTCAGCACTGGGGTGAGGGAGGTGTGTGGCGTATCCCACCTCGGACTATTTCCACACCTTTTAAGGATAAACTAACTGATTCCCTCTTCGTGGCCGTTAGAGACTGACTCGTTTTCATGTGCTTTGTCGGGTGAGGTCCACTGGGGTTCTCTCCCTCCTCCTGGACCCCAGAAAGGGGCCCTGGGAGGCACACGGAGAGGGCGGGACGGTGGCCGATGAGAAGGCCAAGTGGGGCGCAGACGCTGGGAGGCACTGGGAGGGAAGGCACCAAACGGACCGACGGACAGACCAGGTTTCCACCTGGAGGGACCTGGCAGCAGAGACTTTCCCATGTTCACCTCCAAACACCAGGCGACTCCAAAGGTTTCCAGGTGAAACCTGACAACCGACTCTAAGTATCTGGCGGAGAAAACAAGATGCTGTCGAAGAGAATGTGGAGGAGGAAATAATGAAAAGGTCACAGTGTCGGATGCCAGGCCTGCCACAGGGCCCCGGCAGCTGCACATGCTGTTTGCCCTGAGCTCCTGCTTGCCCTTCTCTGTGTCTGTGTCTGTGTGTCTGTGCATCTGTGGGTGTGTGTCTGTGTGTGTGTGTGTGGGGGCTGCTGAAATGACGCCTCCAGAAAGTTACCCTCTGGGCTCAGAAGTCACCCTCCCGAGTGAACACTGTAAATGCAGACGACCTCGTGAGGCACCCGATCAAGCCACTGTGTCTTTCTGAGGTCGCTGCCAACCGGGCACAGCAGGCCACGGGGTGCCCACCCACCAGAGGCGGCAAAGGGGAGGTGGGCGGCTGACTCCAGGGTCCGTGTCCCGGCACAGAAACCTCGGAGTCGCCCTGAGTGCCGGGCCCTGGGCTCTGTGGGGGAGACCCCGATGCTTGTGGGGGAGCCCCCACCTGCGGGGAGCGGCTGGGTTAGCCGGCAGGGAGCGGGCTGAGCTGACTCCACTGCTCATGGGGTCTGGGGTCCACTGGCTGGGGGTGAGTCCTGGCCCCATTACTGGCTGGCCAGTGGGGGCTGTGAGCACCGTTTCCTTGTCTCAACAATGAGCACGACAATCGGAGCCACCTCAAGGGTCTGCTGTGAGGACGGGACTGAGAGAACCACGGACGCGGGGAACACGGCCTGGTACCCGGCGAGCGCTCCACCAACGCGGCTATCCCTGCACGGCCGCCATGACAACAGCAAGGACGACCAGGGCCCAGGACCCAGGTGGGGGCAGGGAGGCTAAGGGAGGTGCTGGGGGAGACGCTGAGGGTCAGCCAGGCTGGGCTGGACTGAAAGGCCACCCTCAGTGGACAGAACAGCACGGAAACCCCACAGGATGGAGAAGGCAACGAGGTACTCAGAGGCTGGCTGGGGGGCAGTGTGCGGCAGCTGGGGGGAGTGGGCAGGGGCTGAGGAGGCTGGAGAGACACCTGCAGGGCCAGGCCCCCACCGGGCCCCCACCTCAGTGGGAGGAGGGCAGGGCCACAGGTTCTCGGGGCCTCTCAGGATGACGGGTCCAGGAGGGGCTTGTAAATACTTGCTCACTTAGACAAACTTAAAAGACTCCTTTGCCTGGATGTACCACAGGCCTTTAGGATGCGCTGCTCCGTCTGATCCTTCCTCTCCACCCTGGGGAGGTGCCATGAGAACACACCCAGAGGGTGAGACACGGGGATCCTCCACCGGGTCCCTCTCGCAGCCGGCAGGCGGAACTGGCACCTGCTGGGCTCCAGTGTCTCCCCTGGCCCTGCGGACGACGAAGTCAGGGCTCTGGGAGGGGCAGGGAGAAGGCCCGAGGCAGCCAGCCCCTGGTGTCCTTTGGGACCAGCCCAGGCTTGGCTGGGAACCCCAGGGCGGGACAGTGACACGAGGCCGCCTAGGACCCTGGACCTGTCCCCGGAACCAGTGTGGACGCAGGCCTGGCCCCCGGAGACCTGCTGAGCTCGGAGCCCACACACACCGCACCTGCCTGGGCCTGGCTGGACAGGAGCCCTGCCCCAGTGGCAGCCCCCATGGGCAGCAGGGACCAACTCAACCTGGTGCCAAGCCCCGGGGGCACCCAGCCCTGCCCAGTGGAGCTTGGTCATGACTTGGTGCTAAACCCAAAGCAGGCCCCGTGGGCTGCAGGGGGCTGGACCAGGCGCCCGCACCCCGGGGCCAGAGCTGGGCTGTGGATCTGGGCAGCTGAGGGCAGAGCGGGAGGCAGGCCACCCATGGCAGGCTTGGAGGGCGGGCCAGGGGCTGGGCGTGACGCGCTGTCCCCTCCTGGTGACACACGTGCCTGCACTGAGCTTGCCCCGCAGGCTGGGGCCACACTGTGAGCAGAAACGATATTCCTGCCTCAGGTTTAATATGAGAACAGGTGTGGTTAAAACATGAGAAAGAATCTACAAGCATTTAGGGTTCATGTAAATTAACACCGACGTTAACTGGGCGGCAGCACACAGAGGGGCCAGCGGTGAAGCCGGTGCCGCCAGCGAGCAAATCTTCCCGAATCCCTCCCCGGGGGTGCTGTCTCCGAGGCTCCCGGCTGGTGTCCGTTTCCCTGCCCGGCACTGGGGGCTCCCCAGCCTTCCTGGACCACAGGGCACTGCCACTGCGGGGGGCCGAGGCGGACACGGGCTGTGGGTGGCAGACCCTCTCCGCTTAGCTTTAGCTTCCAGCTGCTTGATCCTTGAAACTGATGAACAAGCAGCTCCTCTTAACAATGGGAACGTACTTGCCCATGGTTTTAAGGCTAAAACAAAGTCCTAACCCAAGCATCGTCAGCGCGACGCTTTCTTCCTGAGGCCCGGCTGCTGGCCATCCTCAGCTCCTCTGGCCCGTGGCTGGGTGCACGTCTGCTGGTCTCTTCTCTTCCGGGTCCACTGATGTAGTTTCTTGCTCCATGGCTTTCCCTCCCTCTGCCTGAGTTTCGTTCTCTTATAAAGATCAACCCGACCTGCAGGAGCTGGGCCACACCTTCACTGAAGCCCCCACATCAACAGGTCCCACGTGCCATGGTCCACCCAAGGGAATGCACTGGATGCAGGGCCGTGTTTTTCTGGGGTCCGTCCGGCTCCACCAGGCTCATGGAAGGGAGCTGCTGACCCAGACCCAGAGGCCACAGCAGCTGGAGGAGCCCCGGCGCCCGCTGGCTGAGGCACCAGGGAGAGTCGTCCCATCTGGTCAGGTATTTCCTGTCCCGGCTGAGCGCTCAGGCACGTGGCAGGAGCAGGTCCAGGTGGAAGACGCGGCTGCCCATCCTCTGAGGAATTCTCGGGCAGGTGGCCGGCCCGTGGTGGGTGTGAGGAGACCGACACGGGGCCCAGGAAGCGCAGACAATGTGCTCCTGCTTGGCCTCCTTGCCTCGCTATGGGTGGTAAGGAAGTCGGGGCACGGCTCTCAGGCGGCCTCCTCTCATCCCTGCGTGGCCCCTAGGGGCACAGCGCATCCGGGTCCCCAAACGTGGCATTGCCCCCTGTGACGGGACAACAGGGCTGCCCGGCAGATCCTGTCACAACGCGAGGCGCCATCTGTGCAGTGTCTGCCAGGGTCCAGCACGGTGACCCTGCCACTTTCTGCCCCTTCAGCGAGAGCAGGGGGCTCCCGGGCCTGCCCCCCACTTCCTCCTGGCTGCACCGCAGCTCTCCGCCCAGGGCTGTCCTGGGGAGTGAGGCCCAGGCCACGCGGAGGAAGGAACCACGAGGGAAATGGAAGTCGAGGAAGACAACGGTTTAGTTACACAGAGCTGCGAGGGGGCGAACTTTCTGTTAAATAAAAAAATAAAAATAAACTTTCAACTCGCACTCCCTGAAGAAGTAAAATAATGGTGTATTTTTAAAATAATTGTAACAAAAAGAACTCATTTCTCCTGCTCTGCCGGCCGCATCTGATTGGAATGAAGGGAGCTAACGACCCGCCGTGGCCGGGCCGCCCTCCCTGTGCCGCTTTTAAAGAAAGAGGCGCGAGTCACGGGCTTGCTAATTACCAGCAGGAAGTCAGACGGCCTCTGTCGTGTCATCTGCAATTAGCAGAAGATGGTCACGCTTTCCTTTCTTCTCTTCTTTCCCTAAACGGGAGAGCACTACGGGCAGGGAGCGCAGCTCGGGCTGCAGGACGGAGCCAGCTGGGGACAGCCACGCGGCACCCCCTTCCCGGGTGACACGGTGCGGAGCTGCCGGGTGGACGTGGCGGAAGGTGCTCCCCGTCGGACCCGGCCCCACCGCCCACAGCGAGGTTTGGGCAGGCCAGTCCGCGGGGGGCTCCTTCCCAGCCACACACACCTCCCCAGTGAGCCCGAGAGGGAAAACCAGCCCGCAGCCGCCCTGGATCACCCAGGAGGGAGCCGTGACCACCCAGCTCTCCAGGCCACGGTCATCCCCACCAGCGCCTCAGATCAGGGCCCTGGTCAGGTCCCTGGGTCCGAAATGCCAGGCTGCAGCCAGCAGCTGGGGGGACGCAGCCCCTGCCGAGGGCAGAGCCCGCCCGCAGCCGGGACCCGACCCAGAGCCCGAGGCTCCCGTTTCTATCGTGTGCCCACCTGCTCCCAGGCATGGCCTGGGTGGCCCATGTCCAGCTCGCGGCCTTTCGGGGCCGGCTGACCAGAG
Organism: Choloepus didactylus; assembly: GCF_015220235.1. Lineage (NCBI taxonomy): Eukaryota > Metazoa > Chordata > Mammalia > Pilosa > Megalonychidae > Choloepus > Choloepus didactylus. The sequence goes on along the minus strand of NC_051327.1, from coordinate 25,724,544 downwards.
GACCTGCCCTGTGCTCAGGAGGCGGCTGGCGAGAGGAGACGCACATCTGCTCACCTCCCCCCACCCCAGCTGCTCCTCGGGGCCCCTCGGCTCCCGCCCGCCCCCCACGGCAGCCAACGGCACAAAGGCCAGGCTGGGCACCTGCACCGGGGCCTCCAGCACCGTCCACGCTGGGAACACAAGCAGGGAGGACTCTCGGGGTCTGCTGCGCCCCCACGCCCTCCAGGCACACCCCATTCTCCATGGCCCCCACACCCAGGGCCTGGCATGTCCCCACGCCCACCCATCCACCCAGAAGTGTCGCCCGTCCGTCTGTCCATCCGTCGGCTCCCAGAGAGACTTATCTCCCGCCTCACTCCCGCCTCACTCCACGGACCAGAAGCTCCTGTCCAGAGCCAGCCTCCCACCAACAGTGCCAGAGAACAAACTCGGGGAGGCCGGGGGCCGTCTACCTGGGGCAGCCAGGGCCCATCTGACACGGGGAACTCGGGGAGGCCGGGGGCCACCTGGGTGCAGGAGAGACCGCCAGCTTCCCGAAGGCCTCTGGAAGCCTGGAGCCGGCTCTGCTCGGAGGTAAGGGAGCCAGGGTCCAGGAGGCGGCAGCTCCCAGCCCGGCTGCCCCGAGTTGCCTGCCACCCCCCAGCCTCAGTTGTTTCTAAAGTTCCTGGTGTTTCAAAAAAGGAACAGAAATTTTATGGGTCAAAATCAGAAAACAAGCAAGCTGGAGGAGCAGCTGGCATCCGCCCCGGATGCCCCCTAACAGGAGGCAGTACCCCCAGGGAGCCTGGCCGGGGCCCCGGGACACACCTGGCCCAGTGCCAGCAGCTGCTCCCCTCAAACGCTCCCTGGAGCAGGGACTCGGGGTCTGCAGCGTCTGCTTTCCAAAACCAGCAGGTACCCAGAGAAAGGTCCGGCAGCCAGCTCGGAGATAGCGCAGGCTTTCTGGGGTTCTGCTGGGAAATACGGGGGATCCACGGCCAGGACACACTGCGAGTATCTGCAAATCACTCCCACCCTCGCGCCATGTGCTCGGTGAGTGCCCGGCACAGCCCGTTCCTGCTTCCTCCCGGCTCCTGCTCAGCGTGGCCATGGGCACGTCGGGCCCCCAGGTGTCCCCGAGGATGCGTCAGTCTTCAAAGGACACCCCGTCTGTCACCCCACGTCCAGCCAAACACAGGCTGAAAGAGGGAAAGGCCACCCGCTCGGCCACCTGTGTGTCCAGGCACCGGGCCCCACAGCCGGCACAGCTGGCCCTTAGCGACCGGCCGCTGAACGCAGACGGAGCTGCCGGGGCCCACAGGGGGTTCAAACCGAGGCCTGGGGCCGTCCACCGAACGACACCGGCTTCCTGCAGGAGACAGACACACGGAAAAGCACCGGAAACGGTTCCAACAGCCAGAAGATGAACATGCCGGCAGGCAAACGTTTACACACATACTTCAGAAAACACAGAGCACGCTGCCACCCCGCCAGCCAAGTACCGCAACACCCCTGTGCCTCCGTTTCTCCCCCCGCGGGCCCCGGGCCAGGTTCCACCAGGCGACCACCGGCCCCGACACCTCGGCCTGGGGGGGGCGGCCGACCAGCCTCGCCCGCAGCGCAGCCCCTCTCCAGGGCGAGCCCCAGGCCCTCCCTCTCCCAACCGCCCCTTCAGCTGAGGACGCTGCCTCGCACCCGACCCCAAGAAGGAAGGAAGGACGCCGTGCCTGCTGGGCCGCCCCTTCCTGCCAAGGCAGCCGTGCCCTGCGCTGTCTCCCCTCGACGTTCAACTGGCCCAGTCGCTCGTCCCCGTCCGTTAAACACCCCCGGACCCTATGCCGCTCTGCAGCCACAGGCCCACCCTCCAGGCCCCTCTGAGCACGGACCTCTAAGGCAAGGCCTCTGTCCTGGATTCGACGGCCCCGACCCACCAACACAGCCCTTCCACCAAGGCCAACTCTGGGCCCCCATGCACCCTTCCAGCAGCGTCCGGCGCAGACACTCACTCTCCACCTGAAATGTGCCCCTTTCCAGGGTCCCTCCTGGCGTCCTCCTCACTCATGACCACCCCCCAAGTGCCCCCTCCCGGACCAGCTGTCAGGCCCCTGGAGCACCCGAAAAAGGCCCCGAGCCCAGGGTCTAACCTCAGCACTTGCTTCCTGGGGCTCACGCTGTCTAGGCACAGACGGCCCCTCCAGATCCCGCCCCAGGACACGCACATCCGCCTGCCGACCGACAGTCCTGCTCCAAAGGCTGAACAGCCTCTGGAAAGCCAGTGCTCGGTGGGGGTGGGGTCCCCTTCTCCCACCCAGCCCCCGCCCATGTCTGCCAAGAGGCCCTAGGCTGGTTCTGCGTGGAGAGGGCCTCAGGGAGAGGCTTGCTGTTGTCTCCACATCCAGCCCTGAGACTTGGGTGGAAGATAAAGGGGGAAGCTCCCAATCTCTTCTCAAGGCAACTGACTTCAGCGTGCCTTCTCTTCGGCACTGGACGGTACAGTAGCCCTCGTTTCACAGATCCAGCTGATGGAGCCCAAGATGGCTGCGATGTGCCAGCATCACACACCAGTCCCGGGAGAGCTGCCACTCACAGCCAGGACTGCCTGTCCATCCCCAGCTCTCTCCATCCCCAGTCCAACTCGTGATGGAAAAGGCTGCAGCCCTCCAAGAAGGATTTACACCTGCACCTGCGTGGTAAGTGCCGGGACAGATTTAGGGCACCCTCAACCACAGACCCTCTTCTGGCCACAAGGACAACAAAAAGTTATCATTCCAGGGAGCTTACCATGTCTGCTCTTTGGCGCTGACCTCCCAGCTCCTCCAGGGCCTGGGACAGCTGAGCCTGCAAGACAAGAGAGGAGCAGGGTCAGTGCTTACTGTGCCACCTACCTGCTCCTCTCCCCACGGGGGTGAGACATGGACACAGCCGAGCCGAAAGTGGGCAGCACACCTCCTCGGGCCCCCCAGGCTGCCACCTCGATGTGGACAGGGCAGCTGAACCGGCAGCTGGTGAGGACGGAGCACGGCGTCCAGCTGCCCCGAGCGCTCGGTGTCCCTGCTGGGGGAGCAGGGAGACATGCCCCTGGGCAAGGCTGGGTTCTGGAGAAGTGATTTGGGGCAGCTTTACCGAGACGCAGGTATCCAGGAAAACACCCGAAGCTCCTTGACTACCCAAGAGGCCCCCAGAACAAGGCAGGGAGGAAGCGGGGAAGCCCCTGAGTCCCCAAGCTGGCGGCGGCTGAGCTGAGGCCCGGCACCCAGCAGCCCCTCATGACAGAGGCCTGCCCAGCACCACATGGAGCAGCCCTGGCTGAGGGTCCCCAAGCTCTTCCGGTGAGGGCCAGGCCTCGGCCGAGCACGGCTTGTGGCAGAGTCCAGGGCAGGGGACCTCAGGTTGTGGGGCACTGGCCCGGGAGGGGTTCCCAGGAACGCAGGCCAGTAGAGGCAGGCCCGCCTCATCCCGCCCCCACCAGCCCCCCACCTGTCCCCCACCTCCAAGACGCCCCAGTGCCCACAGGTGTGGTTCACCCCCGAAGTCACGAGGTGCTCACAAAGTAAGAGAACAGAGCTCAGTTTTCTCCAGAAACCAGACTGCATGATAAACGTGTTGAGTGAGCTGCTGGGTTGCACTCTGGAATGGCTTGGCCTTGCCACTGTGGTGCAGAATCACTTCCTGTTCACATTTGGTCCGCACCCCGTGGGCATCACACCGCTGTGCAGTGCCAGGCAAGGACGCCGTCTTGGGGAGTGGCTCTGCTTTGCGGAAGGAGGGCTGCAGCACAAGCCCAGCTTGACGAACCCGGCTCCTGCACTGCCCCGAGCTGCAGGGCCGCGGTGCTGGGCAGCCGTGCGCATCTGTGCTTTCTGGGGCTCTGCTGAACCCCAGTGTAGGAACGTGGACAGCCAGCTCCCAAGGGCCCGGTGGGGGGGGGCTGACGAGGTCACAGGGGCTCGGGAGGGGTGGGGGATGCGGAGACACCCTCAGTGGTGGAGGAGCCGGAGGCCTTGGGGACAACTGGGCACCTGCAGCAACACGTGCAGCCAAACCCCAGCAACCTGGGCACTGGTCGCTTCGTGCTGCGTCAGCGCCTTCCGTACACGCTCTCATCGGCACTTCACTGCCCACATGAGCTGGGTGTTCCTAGGACTGCCCCTCAGAGCTGAGGTGGTGGGCTGGCCAGGCAGCCAAAGAACAAGAAGACAACCAATCTTCCAGAGATAATGCCCACAAAACCAAAGCAAAAACACCCTAGTCTCGCCAGCAGGCGTGACATCCGCCCCACAGACCGCCAAGGGGGCACTCAGTCCGGCCACCCCATGCAGCCTGGGCAACAGGACATCGGCACAACCGCAAGGTGGGGGTGGGCGCTGCCGGCGGGACCCCCAGGGGCTGCCCACCGTGACCTCATGAGGCAGTTAGTGGTCTGGGGGTGAGGCGGGGAGGAGGGGTGCAGAGGGAAGCGAGCAGGTCCGGCAAAAAGGCCTCTGCTGCACCCCACCTCGAGGTGGGGACGTCTGTAAACGTGCACAAACACTTACACAGAGACAACTCAAACAGTGCAGCGGACGAGAGGCAGTGGGCTGCGGTCGGGGCCTGCAGGTCTGCGAGAGGCTCGGCAGGAGACGAATGGCCCCTGGGCAACACGAGTGGGGAAGGACAAGGCGCTCCACAGGCAGGCAGCCAGTGGGACCCCCGGGCGGCCCCTGGGAGCCGGTTCCTCGCTGCTCTTACTTCAGGGAGACATGACCCAGGCCTGTAGGACTCAGGGCTCACGGCTTCCACCGGCCTGTAGACAACTGCCCAGGGTCCCCCTGGCAGCCTCCTGGGGCCGTGAGCCCTTCACGTTGCCCCACCCCTCAGGCCACAGGAAACAGAGAACAGATGTGGCAACCTTCCTCCTCGGTTAGGACTGGGCATATGTAAAGAGCACCCACAAATCAACAGAAAAACAGGGAAAAGATGCAAACAGATCTTCACAGAGAGGGAAGTCACTGGTCAGTAAAGGCAGGAGGGGCCGACAGCACGAGCCTCAGGAAGGCAGCCCAGGACCCCCCCGGGGTGGGGAGACCCCTGGCAACCCCAGGGGCTGGGAAGGCTGGGGCCCACTGGAGCTTAGGCTCACCAAATTGAGGAGTGAAATCAACCCGGCACTACCTCAAGGTTCAGGACCTGGGTACTCTGACTCCGCAGCTCCCGACGCACACATGTGAAAGCAATCGCTCCACGGAGACCCCGGAGGAATGCAGGGCCCCCGGCTGTGCAGCCCTAATGGTGAAAACAGGAGCCCAGGGAAACACTGCGGTGCGCTTATTCACCAGAACCTCGTGCGGCAGCCATGACGGCGCGGGCCCGTGTCCACTGGTGACAGCAGAGCTCCCGAGAGCACAGAGGATGCACCTCTTCGTGAAGTGCAAGGTCAAGCAGACTCCATGACGAGCACCTGACACTGACACATACGTGCCATCAAGCTCTCATTCTGGAGCAAGGCCCTGGTGAACGGTAAACCCAGCAGTCGCCTCGGGAGGAGAGGCGGGGGAGTGCAAGGTGGGTTTCAGTTTCAGGAAATGTGTCCACTTGGGGTGGGGTGGGCTCTGGAGGCTCTTTAGACAGGGAAGCGAGCTGCCCACTCACAGGGGGCTTGCTGCACCTTCGCCATCGGCCCTGCCATCAGCGGGCAGCTGCCACGGGCCGGGGGTGAGGCGGGCATCACCTCCCCTCCCTTAGCCATGTGGACCCTGCAGGTGGGAGGCATGGGGCGCTCTGTGTGGAAGTGACATGCCCAACGTCTGTCCCCCCAGGGCAGGGCTGAGGCTGACCCAGGCGACCCCAACACCAAACTGCAACTCTCCATGCAGCCGCAGCGAGCAGACGCAGGGCTGGCCGAGCGAGCTGCAGGAACCATGCGCCACTGCTGGGAGTCAGCACACGTGAGGTTAGGACAGGTCCCGCTGGTGGGCTGGACCCCTGGCGGCCAGCTTCCCGGCACATCCGGAGCGTTGGGCCAAGGTTTCCAGGAGGACAGGGCTGAGGAGCCGAGCCGACTGGGCTCAGGACGGAGGGACGTACACCACCCGCTCCAGGTAAGCAGTGGTTTCTCAGCGTCAGCCAGGCCAAGGCTCTCACCTCTGTCCTCAGCCCTGTTCCGGTCCATGTTTCCCATCAGCAATGCAAGGCACATACAGCACACGCCTCAGATCCGCACACGGCCAGGCTCAGAAACAGACCGACACGATGGAGGCAGGAGCCACTGGGGAAAGTCAAGGCTGACTTGGATCCAGTGTGTCTGTGTTTAGCTAGGAGGTTAGGGACAGCGTCAGCACAGTCCTTACGGACACCGCGGGCCTGGGGGTGCCTCCTCGACCACAGCCATCTCCGCGGAGGGGGTGCTCGGCTCGCCACGGCCGGGCGTGGTGGCCGGGAGGGTGGGCGAGCCAGATGGGGCTGGGTCGTGGATGCCCAGGGGCGAGACCTGGGACCAGCCCTCAGGTCGCCGGCGCGCTCGCAAGGAGGTGACCGGCCGAGTGGACTGTGGGCACCAAGGCCACAGGCCACGAGGGGGGCCTGGGCGCTGCCGGAGCCATCGCTGGGCGCTGAGTGCTTAGGGCCGGCATTCTGCAAGGTGGGCTATACGCCAGCAAAGGGGCGCGACCCATCGTGCTCCGGCCGGAGCTCACTCGGTGGGGGTAACTTCCTTCCTGGAGCAAGCAGCGGGCACGGGCGCGGAGGTGGAGACTGGGGCCAGGCTGCCAGCACGGAGGAGCCGCGTCGGGCAGGAACCGTCCCCGGGAAGGGGGGCCGAGGCTGGGCGGACGGCGTCTCGGCCGATCGGGTGCTGCTGGGCTCGGCCCGTGAGCGGCGGCGTCTCCGGAGGGCTCCTCGCCAGGGTGGCATCTGTTGTGCTGCCTCCTGCCCGGTGCGGCAGCGATTTCAGGAAAAGCTGACGATACAGCTGCTCTATCCTTGGTCTTTCCTTGAGATTTTCTGCCAGTCAGGCTGCTGGCCGAGCAGAACATTACCCTCATGCTTACTCGGTCCCCGGGATTCTCCCCGGCCGTGGGTGTTCCCGTCCTGGAGGGTCTTCCCGGCTGCAGGGAGGACACTGAGGCCCTTGAGCACAGGAGGAATTCCCGTGAGGACAGAGCTGCCCACACACACGTGGCCGCAGGGAATCGAGCTACTGAATTAAGGAGGCGCCGTCACTGCGCTGGCCAGGGACCAGGTGGGCCGGGCACCTGGCAGGCGCAGCATGTTCTGTGCAACCACCTCCGGGGCGGCCCCGGGCCACACCGACAGGGCGGACGCGGGCAGGAAGCCCCAGGAGCAGGAAGGGGCCTGCCCCGCGTGGAGGACGGCGTGGGGGCCTCTCCCCTCACGGGAGCCCCTCTGCAGACGGGAAGAGCAGCTCGGGATGGAGGCCAGGAGGGTGGGCCGAGGGGGACTGTGGGTGCTGAGAGCTTGGAGCCCCAGGGAACTGGCCCATTACACCAGAGGGGAAACTGAGGCCCAGAGGGTAGGTATGGCCAAGTGGCAGGTTTTGGGAGCAGAGGAGCTTTGGGGGCCAGGAGGAGGCTGCAGCTGGCAGCAGTCAGAGCGGCCGCCAAGTGGGCACCAGGCCAGGCAGCTCGAGTGGTGAGCAGGTCAAGGTCAAGGGTCACGACCCTGGCAGCCATCCCGGGAGCCTAACCTGCAGGGGCCTCCCTCCTGTCAGGCTGAGCTGGGGCCCCCAGGCACGAGCCCCCGGGCCTGACCCTGCCTGAGCTCCAGACCTCTTCACATTTCACAGTCACCCCAACCCTGACACGGCATCATCGCGCCCTTCTCAGGAACCTGCTTTCTGGCTCAGGGGTTAAGCACCTGGCCAAGGTCATGGCAGACGGAAGGGCACAGCCAGGCTCCCACCTGGCTCCGCCTGCTGCCCACGTGCCCACCTGCCATGCTGGGCAGCCTGGGGGGACCGGCCAGCACCCAAATGGCGGGCGGCTGCGTGCGCCATGGCTGAGGGTGTCCAGAGCTCCAACTTTTCTGGGCACATCTGACCATGGACGGCCAGGCCCAGGCCAAGAGTGCCCTCAGGCGCTGAGACCCAGTCCACAGCCCGGGTCAACAGAGGCCCCCGGCTTCCCCCAGCCCCCCGAGCCCCCAGCCCCAGAGCTCCCTCCCAGCCCCCCGAGCCCCCAGCCCCCCGAGCCCCCAGCCTGCAGCACTGGCGAGGCTTCAGGGTAGTGCCGGGACCTCAGGCCGGCTGTTTCTGTCCTGTGGTGAAAAGCTGCTTCCTGACCTGGCACCCTCCTGGCAAGCAGCAACTCGGGACAAGCAGGAGCTCCCGCAGGTCAGTGGGGTTCCCCCCTCCAAGTCCCTTGCTAGCAGGGAGGGGATGACCATGGCTGGGCCTCCTCCTGCTGGTCTCGTGGCCCCCGTGGGTGTGTGACATATGTCAGAGAACCAGAGAGAAGGCTGGCCCTGCCCGGCACTGAGGCTCCTGAACCCAGAGCTCCCCGTCTGGGCAGGGGCCCCAACAGGAGTGGCTGTGAGCGGAGGCGACCCCTCTCCTGGGGACGGCGGCCAGTGTTGTTCCTCGTGGGGAGAGACCTGCCCATGCTGGGAGGCTTTGGAGACAGCAGTTTCCAGCCCTTTGGGATCCGACGAGTGCCCGTGTCAGGTCCCGGCCTGATGCTCAGAAGCGCTCCCGAGGTGGGGGCGGCCTCCATGAGCGCCGTCCGTTCACGCACAGTCCTCCGTGGACTCCACGCGTGCTGCCTGCCACGTGGCCGAGGCGCTGAGTTTGGGAACCACGGCTGGAGGACCTACCTGGAAGCCAGAGTCCCAGGGCCCCTGTCTGCGCGATAAGGGGCTCCCCTTCACCCCAACCATGCGACGGTGAAGGGCCCTGAACTCCCAGGGCTGCAGGGAAAACCCGAGAGAAGCAGGGAAAGGCCCGGGCAGCCCGCAGCTCTGGAGGCAGAAGGGCGGCCTCTCGCCAGGGGTGGGGGGCATGGCTGACACCAGCCCCCTCGGCCGCCCCTCGGGCCTCACAAGCAGCCCCCGTCAGCCGCTCAGCAACCCTCAAACGCATCCTTCCCTTTCAGCTGCCCTCATCCTCTAACACACGGTGACCTTTTGGTTCTGTCTCAGGACTTTCTGTTTTGTTTAAAGTGCAGTCATCTCAAGTTCTTTATATAAAGAGCAATAGGTAAATACATAAGTACACGGGCAAATAAGGGAAAAGACTCCAGCCCAGCGAGTACTGAGGGTCAGGATAATGCTGCTCTCGGGCCCAGGAGACCCACGAACGGGGCCAGCGCGAGGAGGAAAGGGAAACGGGGGGCTGCAGCGTGCGCTCCCCCTAAGCCAGGAGCCAGGAGTCATTTCAGAGCTGCTGCAGTCTTAAATTGGGAGTTCCTGCGTTTGTCCACGCAGCCAGCTCCACCATAATCTATTTTAATTAAATAAATTGAAGAAACAAATCAGGCGGGCACGCTGCCCCCATGAACGTGCCCGGCATGTGGAAAGCTCTGCCGACGAGGAGCACGCACGACACACGCTTGCGGCTTCTGCAGCCGCTTTATGAAATGGAATAAATAAAGCTGCACGCACTTCGCCAGAGAGGGGCTCCTGGGATCTCCAGTCTCAACACTCCCAGTGTGTTTCACTGAAACGTTTTTGCCAGAATCAAAACATGCTCCACATCAGGACCGGCCGATTAAACCCAACGGGCAGAACGCGGCGGCTCGGAAGCACGCGGCTCGCCGCCCTCCCCGCCCCAGCCAGGGCCCTCGTGTCTCTGTGCCGTAGCCGCGGGCCCGAGGGGCAGGACGGGGCCATCGGGGGGCGCGGGCAGGCGGCAGGGGCTGCAGAGAGGGGGCTCGGGCTGGGGTCTGCAGGCTCACGCGGGCACACTGCTGGGGGTGGAAAGGTTTCACGTGACAACACGTCTCCTCCCAGCCAGGACCGCAGGGTGAGCAGCTGGCATGGGGACCGCGGGGCCGGCACAGCCTTAACCTTTCACCATCTGGCCCTGGACAGGCAAAGGTGCCACTGGGGCCAGCAGGAAGCAGAGCTGGCTGTGAGGGACGGGTGGAGAAGTGGGAAGGAAAGGGGGCAGGGACAGAGGTGAGAACAGAAGGGAGCGTGAGCCCGCAACACGGGGCTCCCCTTCGCCCCACCCACGGAGAGAAGAGGCGGTGGCGGCGAGGGGGATGGCGGGAAGGCCCGAGGTCCCCGGCCATCGGGTGCCTGGATTCCGACCCAGATAACGTCCTTCCCTCCTTGCCTCCCGCTCGCCCTGGGCCTCCCGCCTCCTTACCCAGAACTAACCTGACACGTTGGGGTGGTCCTGGGGCCTCCTGTGGGCACCATGGCCGCCCCCGTGGCCCCGCAGACAGCTGCAGGGCGAGTGACTTGTGGGCTCCCCAGCACCTTCACGTTGGGCCGTCCTGTGCACCCCCAAACGGTGCCACCGGCAGGCCTCCTGAGCAGCGGAGCTGGGGGATCATGGCCGTGCCCGCCCCCAGGTCCAGCAGTTACCCATGGCCTGGACCACAGCCCCATGTGCTGCACCTGCAGCTCCTCGGCACATGCGCTGGGGCCTCGTGGATGACACCCGAGAGCAGTGCATCGAGCTTTTCCTCCCACCCCCATTGTCGGCGCCCACGGACCTGCCTCCCGAGGCCCGGAAAGGCAGGGGCTGGGAAGGTGTCCCAGCCAAGGTGTGGTCCACCCTCGGGTGCAGACGGAAGGAGCTCTCTGGGCCCCCTCCTTGGCCCTGCTGCAGAGCCCGCGGGGCAGGATCTGGGGTGACAGCAGTGAGGGGAATGACTTGTGGCCCCAAGAGGCCTCGAGTGCTCCCAGGCCCTGGGCGCCAGCAGCCGAGGCAGCAAACAGAGCCCATCCAAGCTCAGGGGCCCGTTCAGGGAGCAGGGGCTGCAGGGCGGGTGGGGGTCAGTTTATTTATCCTGATGCACGTTTGGGGCAGATGCAGCTGGTCAGAGGGGAGAACAGTCAGCAAAGGGCTGGCCTGTGTGAGGGGCCAACAGTGCCCACGTCCAGGGGAAACAGGAAAATGGCGTCTCTGCACGGACAGGCCGGTGACGGGGAGGGGCAGTGGCTGGGGCTGCCACGAGGAAGTGCAGAGCTCTGCGCCCCTGGCTGCGAGGGCAGGAGGGTGAGGATGGTGAGCACCGCCGAGTGAGCACGTGCTTCCCACTCAGGCTGGCTCCTCAGTTCTCGCCCAACCCCAGGGGACAGGCAGGAAGGTTGAGGAGCTTTGCCCCCGACACAGGCCATCATGGAAAGGGGGAGATAGGGGTGCTGGGGCAGGAGGTGGCCAGGACGCCCAGTGCTAAAGGACACCAGGACAGGGAGGCGCCCTGAGGACGGCACGGAGGAGGGGAAGGGGCCGCGATGGGGCCGTGGTGAGGGAGTGTGCAGGAGCCCCCGCTGCGCCTCGCATTGACCGGCAGGGACGGCCGAGGGCCCGCTGGCAGGAGCCCAGGCCACGCCACCTGTGCAGGCCTGGGGAGGCGCCAATGCGGCCACCGCGCCTGGTCAGTGTGCTCGGAGGCTGCTGCGGTCCTCGATGACCCGGATAGAGAGAACCGGGAGCAGATGGCCCCGGATGTGCCCAAACCGCGGGCGCGGTGATTAACTGATGAGTGCACGGCTGGCACCGATGGGGGACGCTCTCAGCCAGCACACATGGGGCAGCGATTGGCCTTCCCGGCAAACCTGCCCCCCTACGGTGCGCACGGGGCCGGAAACGGAGGAATGAAGTGGCCAGTGATGCGCCCACACTGAGGATCTCACCGGAGCGGCTGGGCCCACTTCTCCAGCCAGAATCTAGTCACACACGACGTCAGGGAAGCCCCACAGCCCGACGAGGCAGGAGCCAGGAGGAGAAGACCCTGCCCCTGCCCCTGCCCCTGCCAGCTGAGCAGAACGCCTGGGGGGGGCGGGAGGGGAGGGGACGGGCAGAAGCGGGGGGGACAGGAAGTGGGGGGCTGCCCCTGGGGGCTGGGGGTGCAGAGCAGGCTGTGGGGTCCCAGGCTTCCTCAGTGCCTGGCCATGGCTGACAGCTAACATGGGAGCCTGGGGAACCCCACCCCCCGCACAAATGTTAGGGTTCCCCCCAGCCCCCTGGGAAGACCTGTGCTGCACCCACAAAGAAGAAACGTAGACCCTCTTTCCTCCGCTCGGAGGCTCCGGGAAGGAGGCGGAAGAGGCCGCTCTCGGTGGCTGGGCCTGTGGCCTCCCGGTGCCGCTTCCTGCTCTGGGACTCACAGCGTTGTCACATGGCGTCCAGCGAGGATGCGGCCCGGCTGGGAGGGCCAGGCCCGAGCTCACCCCGGCCCCGCGGGGCCCGAGCGGCCACAGCTGCCTGCTGCTCCCTCCCCCTGAGCGGGACGTGTCCTCTGCCCAAGTTGAGCAAAAGGGGCAGAGAATCCCACGGAGGCCCCACAACTGCCCCAGGCGGCCGGGGGAGGGGCCGCGGGCAAGGGGCAGGAGAAGCCACAGTGGCGGCCTTCACCCAGGGGTCACCTGGCACCACGGGATGGGCAGGCGGGGGCAGAGGACACGGCAGGTGGACACCTCGCCACGGCCACACGGCCAGGGGGGGCGCACCGGGCCCGGGCTCAGCCCCACACTGGTGACCGCAGACCACCCGCCCTTGGCCGGCACTCTCCCCAGGCTGCCCCCACACGGCCGCCGGCAGGACCAGGGGAGGGACAGCCCCTCCCGGGCGAGCAGGCCCCCGTGCCCGCGCCTCACCTCCATCTCCGAGCTGTGGGCCTGCGCCTTCTGCACCAGCTCCTCGGCCTCCCGCATGCGGCGCGTCAGCTGCGGCGAGTGCTCGGCAGGGTTCAGCTCGCTGTCGTAGGAGCCGAGAATGGCCCGCATGCCGTCCCGCTCCTGCAGACAGACGGACAGCCACGTTAGGGCAGCAGAGGAGGACGCAGGGCTGCCCACTTCCTCCTCAGAGGCCCAGGGACCCCATGTCGCGCTCCAGAGCACACCGCAGTGAAGAAAGGGCCTGAGATGCTTCGTGACCCCAAACGGGCTGGAACCGCCAGCCTGGGCCGAGCCGGAGCTCAGTGGACTCGGGGGCCCCTGCCTGGGTTCTAGGCCCCCTCAGGCCACCAGGCCGCAGGCGGCTCGTTTGTCCACGTGTGAGGCCCCTCCCTGAGCCTGCCCTGTCCCGTGGGGGCAGTGGTTCCTCCTCCTCCTCCGAGTCCCGTGCTCCCCCGTGACTTCCGACCTGGCCTCCCATGGAGAGCGAGGTCACGAGCCGGCGGATCTGGTGGATGAGGACAGATCCGTCCACGGAGGGAAGCAGCAGGCATCCCAGGGGGGCCAAGAAACCCACCACGTTGGCCAAATGCCCAGAGCCCTCTGGAGGGCCGGAGTCCCTGCTGAAACAGGTCGGGCCCAGCAAGCCCTCGTCTCCCCCAGCCTGGACCTCGAGCACACCACAGGCCCTGCAGCCTTCCCTCCTCTCAGGTTTCCTCAGAGGCTCGCTGATCACGGGGTGTCAGGATTCATCCTTCAGCTGGAGAGGAAATTACGCTCGGCCGTGCCCTGCTCGGAACGCTGACTGAGGCACGACCCAGGGAGCAGGGCCCTGGGAGGATGGAGGCCCTCTTCCAAGCCAGGGCTGGCCCAGCTTCTCTCCTGAACGCTGGAATGACTGTCTACTCCCAAAGGGGGAGAGCTCCAGGAAGACGGCAGTGGGAGGCCTGTGGGGGTCTGAGGAGGTCCCGGGGTGCGCGGAGATGAGCTGCTCCAACAGGCTAGCTTTAGGATGGGTACTTGTGGGGGCAGCCTTGGTCTCCCCCCTGGGCTGTCCACAGCAGAGTCCAGGCCTGAGCTCGGGGCCAAGCGCTGCTCTGACACCCGCCGGCTAGTCTCAACAGCCCACCCAGGTAAAGCAGGGCGCCCCTTCCTCACAGAGCCCAGGCCTGCTGGAGCGGGTGGCTCGGCTGCACCGGGCCTCGGGTACCTGGGGGTCTTGTGAAATGCAGACGGCGCTAGGGGGTCTGGGTGAGGCCCGAGGGGCTGCGTGTCTAAGAAGCTCCGAGAGTGTGCGGAGCCCGGAGGCCCGGGCGCTGGGGCCCTGCTCCTCTCCCTGAGGACAGCACGGCTGGGACAAGGAGGACAAGGAGGACAGGCTCCTGTGGCACCCAAACTCAAGCCTGGGCTCGGCTCTGGCTTGCCGGGCACCCTCGGCTCCTTAGGGAAATGGGCTGGCGTGGCCTGTCCCCAAGGACAGCGAGAAGACTGATGCTCTCGGGGACACAGAGTCCACGCGAGGCCTGTAAACAGCCGGTGCTCAGGGGTCCTAACAACAAACATCAGCCACAGAGTCCAGGGAACAAGCCCCCACACGAGCACAGGCGCAGCCCTTTCCCGACAGGTAAGTTCTGGGAGAGGGGGCTGGAGAAGAGGGCCCGGCCCCTCGCTCCCGAGACAGCAGTGTCAGCGCCGACATGTGGACCCCACACAGACCCAGGGCCGGCTGGACGGGGGTCCCCAGGAGACGCCCCTGGAGGGCTCCCGTCTGGTCAGACATGGGGTCCAGTGACGGCCGGGGGCGCGACCCCAGGAAGCAGCCCCTGCCCCGGCGGGGAAGACTGACGCCAGCCCCCAGCTGCTGAGGCGCAGAAGGAGGGCGAGGGGGCTTGGAAAGCAGCCCGAGTGCTGGTGCCTGCCGCAGCGCCGAGCGCCCACTCAACGGCCACCAAAGCCGCCAGCTCGCCCTGGACTTCACCATTAGGTAACGAAGAAAAACTCAATGAGTGAGAAATTAAAGTTACAAATCCAACTGGAACTGGTCACATATCTGTGGAAAATTTGTCTCCACAGGAAGGTTTATTGAGTGTCATAATTTTATTGAAATCCTATATCTTCCCATCATCTTTATCACTCCGGGCTGGTCACCCAAGCTGCCGTTACCAGGCATCTGTGTGCCCCAGGGCGGGCGCGGGGAGTGGGGTTTCCTTTCATAAACAAGCTGTAATTGTCTGCTTTATTGAACAATAAATCTCCAGAATGCCGCCCTCCACTAAGGTTCTCTTCTATTACATATCCAGGCCAGCAATGGACTGCAACAAGAAAGACATAAAATAAAAAGTTTGTTGTTTGTACCTTTTAAAGAAATTGTTCCGTCATTAGTCGTAAAAGAGCAAGAACTGTGCTGGCTGGATCTGATAGTGACTTTTTAACGGCTGATTCCACCTGTGGCACTGCCCACCTCGTTTCCTCTTGAGCAGATGCCGATGATCAACCACCGAGCAAACAGGCACCCAGGCAGTGCCAACAGAAGCCACCAAGACTCGCGCCAAGAGCACGGAGATGACACTGACTGCCACAAGCACCGCTCCGTGGGCACCGGCAGCCGTATCTGTGAGCAACGCCTGGAGAAGGCTAATAGACGGCATGGCCCAGGACGAAGAGGGAGGGAGACAAATGGGTGGGGAGAAGGGAGAGAAGAGGGCGAGAGGAAGGGTCCCTGTTAGGTCAGGAGCTCTACAAGGGCACTCAAGGAGCCAAGCCAGGGGGCTGGGCCGGGCCCTGTGGACAGGGAGGAAAGCACTTTTCCCTGCACAGGGTTGGAGGTGAGCCCTTCTCCGGAGAGAACACTGTTCCGGAACCACGAGCAGGGTGAGAAACCCTGAGAGCAGCCACGCTGAGCGAGAGAAGAAGAGTACCTGGCACCCCTCACGTGGGGAAAAGCCACGGAGCCCGGTGGCTGAGAGGGGCAGAGGGTCAGACCAGAGCACCAGGCCCTGGCCATCCTCAGCGGGCGGGCTTTGAGGAACATAGAGCCCCCCCGAGACAGCAGGGGCATGTGGCTCACACGCATGTCACCCTCTGCTCTGGCTGGAACTCGGACAGCATGGCGGTCCACCGCTGAGAACCAGCAACCACGGGCCGCACTCAAGCACGTGGGAGCTGGAATCCTCAGGCAGAGAACTGGTACGAAGGATTCTGAGACAAGGGGTGAACGCGAGCATGTGGCAGACACAAGCAAAACCCTCGCTGGGACAGTGGGCTCCAACCCAGACATCAGGTAAACCCCAAAGACAGAGATCTAAGGAGCACGAGCTCACAGCCAGAAATCACAGAGTACAAATGAAAACGGGTCAGCAAGCCCAAGAACTGGGACTATTAAACCCAAAGTATTCAGGCAATAGAATAACCAGACGCGGACTATAAAATAAATATGCATACATTTAGCGCAATAGAGAAAGGGCTTTAAATTATTAGTAAGAAACAAGACACTGTAAGGAGTAATAAGCAAATTAAAAACAACAACAAAAGAACTAAACAAAACCAAAAGATGTGAAAAGTACAACTTAAAATTTAAAATAAGTTAAATAGCAAGTTAGATATGGCTAAAGAGAGATTCCATGAACTGAAAGCTAAGTTGAAAGAAAAAACCATAAGGAAGAACGAAGACCGAGAGAGAGAAACCATGAATAAGAAGTTGAGAGGCATGCAAGGTAAAAAGAAGATGTCTGCTACGTCTCTAATCAAATTTACAGAAAAAAGAGTAGAAATGACAGGAAGAGGCAATAATTAAGTAAACAACGGTTGAGAATTGCCCAGAATTGACGGAAGATTTAGCAAACAGAACAGACGGCAAAGAACGGGTGGGGGAGGAGCAGAGGAGGTACATGGGATCACACAGACCAGCCAAGCCCACGGCCTTCACGGGGAAACAACTGGGACTCGGGACTGGCAGGTCAACAGCAGCAATGGGAGCTGGAAAAGGGTGGAATTAAAATCTTCACCGTGGTAAGAGGAAACAGGAGTCGATGTAGATTTATGTTCCCAAGTAAACTACCTTTCAAGGATGAGGAAAAAAATAAAACAAAATAAAAGTTTACATTGATATAACATAAGTAGATAAAATCATAAAGGATGTATTTAAGGAAGAAGGAAAATAATCACAACTGGGAGGTGTGAGAAACAAAGATTACTGAGCAAAGCAACAAGTAAGTGTGCACTAATCTAAATAAAAACTGACTTCAGAAGACAGTAACAATGCCAAACTTATCAGTTTTTAAGAAAGACAGTTAGAATACTGGAAGGGAATACCTGAAACCACTGAACTGCAACCCCTATCTCGGATTCTTGAAGACGGATGTATAACTATGTAGCTCACACGGTGTGACTGTGAAAACCTTGTGGCTCACACTCCCTTTATCCAGTGTATGGAGAGAAGACCAGAAAAATGGAGACAAAAACTAAATGACTAATGGTGGAGGAGGGGAATGGGATGTTTTGGATGTGCTGCTTTACTTTAATTTTTATTCATTTTTTTTGGGGGGGCGTAATGAAAATGTTCAAAAATTGATTGTGGTGATGAATGTACAACTATACGATGATACCATGAACAACTGGCTGTACACTTTGGATGACTGTACAGTATGTGACTATATCTCAATTAAACTGCATTTAAAAATTAAAAAGGAAAAAGAACAAAAGAAGGTGAGAATGCATTGATACGGAAAGATCTAAAAATAATACTAAAATAAGTAAATACTTACAAAATATTTAAAGAAAGCTACAGAACATGAGAATAGAATGCCGCCAATCATTTCTTTTCTTTGGACAGTCAAAGGCATGCTATGAGCTCACACACACACACACACACACAAACACACACACACACCTGGAAGAGCAAACGAGCAACACAGCAGCCTCCAGGCAGGTGAACCGCATGAATGGCTGGGGATAACGATAGTAAGACAACTTACTGCTCACTGTATACCCTTTTATAAACTTTTCAATTCTGCAATATATATTATCCACTGAAAAAAACAAAAATTTAAAAAAGAATTCTTTGTTTCCAAGGAACAAAATGTAATGGAGGCATTAGGTGCAGCAGGCGAGAGAGAAGCCCCCCCGGGCCTCAGGCAGGGCACAGCCAGGGCACATGTGGGAGGGACCGGACACAACCCGGGATCAGACCCTCCAGAGGACGGTGGGGAGCGGGGCCCACAGCGTACCCGGGGGATGGACATCAGGGAAGGGGCCCAGAGCATACCCGGGGGACAGACGGGAGGGAAGGGGCCCTGTGCGTACCCAGCGCCGGGCACAGTGGCTGTTCCCTCCAGCCAAACTGGAAAACATGGATTCCTGGGCTTTGGGTCTCTAGCTCAGGAGGTCTCCCTTCACTGCGGAGATAATTAGCCCGACACAAGCACTGCCCCAGGAGCACCTAACAGATGAGGGAAGCAAGACCAGAAAGAGTCCAGCTGTTGTCTAGGAACTTAATCAAGTCCCGAAACAAACATCCAGTGTACCTGCAGGAATACAAAAATATCCAGTATCCAACAGGGTGAAATTCTCAATGTCTAGCATCCATTCAAAGACTACCAGGCATGCAGAGAGTCAGGAAACATGGCCAATCATAAGAATAATCAATCAATACAAACCAACTGAGAATTACCTCAGATCCTATAACCCAATACATCATACCCAAATATAACAAAAAACACAAGGCATGCTAAAAACACAAGAAAAAGTCTGAAGAAACAAAGCCAAAATTAGAACCAGTCTCAGATATGATGCAGATTTTGGAATTATAGCACAGGGAATTTAAACTATGATTATAGGGGAAGGGTTCTAAAGGAAAAAGTGGACAACATGCTAGAACAGATGGGTGATATAAGCAGAGACCTGAAACTCTAAGAAAGGATCAGAAGAAAATGCTAGAAATAGAAAACACTGTAACAGAAATGAAGACCGCAAGAATGGACAACTAGACATGGCCAATGAAAGAACTGCTTACCAAACTGAAATGCAAAAAGAAAAAGAAAATGAAAAAAAAGCACAAGAGAATATCTAAGAACTGTGGGACAGTTAAAAAGGTGTGGCACATGTAATGGGAATACCAGCAGGAGAAGAAAAGAGAGAAAGGGACAGAAGAAATATTTGAAGTAAAAATGGCCAAGAATTTTCCAAAATTATTTTCAGACACCAAACCAGAGACTCAGGAGACTCCAGAGAACACCAAGCAGGATAAATGCCAAAGAAACCTATACCTAGCAAGTCACATCCAAATTGTAGGAAATCAAAAACATAGACAATCTTGAGAGAAGCCAGAGAGGAAAAACACCTTCCCTAAAGAGGAGCGGATGAGAATTACATCAGACTTCTCTGCAGAAACCATGCAAGCAAGAAGAGAATGAGGTGAAACATTTAAAGTTTTTAAAGGAAAAAATACCAACCTAGAATTCCGTATCCAGAGAAATAATCCCTCAGAATGAAGGCAGAATACTTTCTCAGACAAACAAAAATTAAAAGTAAAAGGATTTGTCACCAGTAGACCTGTCCTGCAAGAGATATTAAAAGAAGTTCTTCAGAGAGGAGAAAAATAATACGGGTCAGAAACACTGATCTACAAAAAGAAACAAAGAGCACCTGTGAAGGAATAAGGGCAAGTAAAATAAAACATTTTCCTTACTCTTAACTGATCTACTAGATAACTTCTCCAAATCATAGCAGCACAAATTAGTGATCACAGCATATTTTATACTTGAAAAGAAGTATAACTGACATGCTCAGAGGAGAGAGAACGCAATCACACAACACGCTAGATCAAAATAACACACTAGAGAAGGCAGAAAAAGAGGGGATGGTAAAAAAGAACAGGTGCAACAAACAAAATAGTTACAACTAGTTAACTCAAGTAGACGGATCATGACTTTACATGGGAATGGTCTGAATATGCTCATTAAAGGAAGAGACTGTCAGTGGCCTGGAGAAACCAGAGCCGCCTCCCCATGACGGAGCTCCTGCGCGCACGGTGACCGATGGGGAGGCGCCGGGCCTCGCCGATCGGAGGGGAGCGCAATGGCCGCACTCATCTCGGACAGAGCCGACCTCAGAGCGTGGGGGACTGCGGGGTGGAGGCGGCCCCCGCAACGACCCGGGGACACTCAGCAACAGGGCGTCCAAACTCAGCGCGGCAGGGAGCACCAGGCCGCCCAGGGGCAGGCACCTCGGTGCCGCCATAGCTGATGGGCCCGTGAGGACACGGCTGGACCGGCGCGCCCTCAGCCCCTGGGCCGGCTGCCGTTCACGGATCCACCCCCCGACAGTGGGGGAACCACGTTCTTCTCGAGCTCGCTCAGCCTGTTCACCAAGACAGACCAGGTTCCGGACCAAGAAACAGCCCGAACAAGTTTAAGGACAGACACACGTAGACTGCGCACTCGGACCACAGTGGAAGGAAACCAGAAGCCTGTGACACCGGGAGCTGGAAAATCCCCAAATATCTGGAGACAAAACAACACCCTAAAATTAGCATGTGGGTCAAAATAAAAATCGCCTCAAGAGAAATTTAAAATGTTTCAAACTAAATGGAAATGAAAATACAACCGATCAAAATTTGTGGGATGTCGTAAAAACAGTGCTTAGGGGAAATTTTTAACATTGAATGTATATAAGAAAATAAGAGAGACCTAAGGCAGGCATCTGAGCCTCCACCTTGGGAAGTTAGAGAAAGAGCAATGCAAGCCTAAAACAAGGAGAAGAAAAGAAATAACATTTAAAGCACAAATCAATGAAACTGAAAACAGAAAATCAACAGAGAAAAATCAGTGAAACCTACGCTCATTATTTGAAAAGATCAATAAAATTAATAAACCTCTCGCCAGGCTAACCAAAAAAAAAAGGGGGGCGGGGAGAAGACACAAATCACTAGATAGAAACGACAGAGGGGGTTCACTAGCAACGCCGCTGATGCTAAGAGGGTAATCGGGGAGAGCTCTGAACTCGAAAACCCACAAATCTGATCTCCGAGGGGAAAGGAGCCCCTCGTCGGGAGACACAGACTATCAAACAGACAAGGGAGAAACAGGTCATCAGAATAGGCCTGTAGCGCTAAAGACACGGGACTGACAGTTAATAACCTTCCAAAGAAGGAAGCCCCAGGCTCGGACTGCTTCACTGTGAATCCTACCGAGCATCCGAGGAGGAGATGAGACCAGTCCCCACAACGCCCTCCGGAGAGCGGGAGCAGCCGGCGCTGGTGGGGACCTGGCGCACCTGCCGAGGCCACAGAACCGCCCGGTGCAGAGTGAGCGCCGGTGCGACCCGGACCCCAGCCCACCGTGGGGCTCGATAGCGGCTCGTTACTCACAACGGGAGAGGAAACGAGGGGAGGGTGACTGGGGAGTCTGCACCACCTTCTTAAGTTTTCTCTAAATGTAAAGCTCTTTTAAAAATAAAGCCTATTTCTTATTTACTAAAAATATAATTGAAAACACAAAAGAACGTTTTCACAACCTCAAACAAAAAAGACAAACACAAAAGAGGTGGGGAGGGGGACAGGAGATGGGCCGCCATCCTCCAGGGCTGGGCGCGGGGTGGGCAAAAACGTTCCTCAAAAATAAGTGAAATACGTACCAGTTTGCAAAGCAAAAATGAGGTCATTCCTCACCAGAAGCTCTGGGTCTGGGAAACACCAAGGGGTCCTCGGGGCAGGAGGGAGACGATCCCTGCGGACCCCCAGAAGTACAGGTGGTGGGGGGAGGAGTAAAAAGGCAACGCATACGCGTCAACATAAGTGACTCCACCCAAACCACAACAGCCTGTCTCCTCACAGAAGTGTGTGTGTCATTTAAGTTCTTACCAACAATTGCCCATAAACAGGTGTCACGGCCCAAGAGGGTTTTTGTAGCCAAAGGACTAAAAAACCACCAGACACGTTCTGAGACATGAGCCTTTGTTATGGGTCTTACCTGCAGCGTGGGAAGTTGAGTCCCGCTGCCCTGAATTCAGGAGCTGCTCTGAATGGCGGCAGGTTCACAGCTCAACTTGCAGATACTCGGCACTTTGGGGGGCTGAATAAGCAGTTATAAGGGCTGACATTCCAATGGGTATGAGAGCATGAGGTGGGCTTACGAGGGAGGGAGGGACTGACTGTAGTCAACAGGGAGGCGGGGAGGGTTATAGATCATCTTGTAGATAACAGCATCTCTGGGAGTCTCAGGGAGGAGGTAGTCAGAGATGACATTCAGCACAGAGGCCTGATTCCACAGGGAGGGGAGGTCAAACCTTAACTGTCCTAGGTCAAGCACCCTGCTGCGTGCAGTCGTCAAGACGCCCGGGGCTCCCACACAGGGCAGGAGACAAACAGATGCAAAGCGCTCTACAGCCCTTCCACTGTCCGGGAGGAGACATAAGAACGATTTTTACTAGACTTTCATAAATCAAGTGTGTCTGCTTTAATCACTAAAACAGCTACTAAAATACTTACATAAAATAATAAATTAATGACCAATATAATGAGGAGGGGAAAATGGAAAGAAAATATCTTCATTCTACAAGGTACAAAATGA
This sequence comes from Choloepus didactylus, assembly GCF_015220235.1. Classification (NCBI taxonomy): domain Eukaryota; kingdom Metazoa; phylum Chordata; class Mammalia; order Pilosa; family Megalonychidae; genus Choloepus; species Choloepus didactylus. The sequence goes on along the minus strand of NC_051327.1, from coordinate 25,702,219 downwards.
AAAAAAAAAAGACAACACACAAAGAAAGTAAATAGAAGTTTAATTTAAATGCAAATATCTCATGAATTACATTAAATGCAAAAACATTAAACATTTCAACTAAAAAACAAAGATTGTCAGGCTAAAAAAAGTTAGAAACTCTAACTACCCTATATAGAATAGACATACGTATAACAAAACTCGTGAAGAAAGTTTCAAAATGGATACGTAAAGGATGCAAATGCTATAAATAAAGCAAGCTGATACATCTATATTAACATCCCACAGAGGAGTTTTAAAGATCCAAAGAATCCAGAGAGATAGAGAACATTTCATAATAATAAAAGGTCAAATTCACCGGAAGATAACTTCCGATTTGCTTGAGCCTAATAAAATAGCATCCAAAGATGTCCTGTGGTAACTGACAAAACTGAGAGACCCACGGCCTCCCGGGGAGATCTCCACAGGCCTCTCTCAGGAGCTGTGCAGAGAGGGACGTCGTGAGGACAGGGCCAACGCGACACCACGAGGGCGAGCCGGCGCCCGGGTCCTTGGGGAGCGGGACCCCCGACAACCGCAGACCACGCACCGCGGCCAAGAGTGCACGGGCCCAGACTGAGCAAATTCAGAGGCCGATGCCACTCCGAGCCTGCGTCTGAGCAGAATGCAGTCAAGCTGGAAATCAATAATCAGATGGATAGAGAAATCCCAAGTGTTTGGAAATTAAGAGATTTATTTCTGAGTAACCCGAGGGTCAAAATAAAAATCGCAACGGAAACTGATAAGTATTTTGAACTGAATGATAACGAGAAGACAACATATCAAAACCTGTGGGAGGCAGCTAATTTTATAGCCTTAAATGCACACATTAGAAGAGAAGAAAGGATAAAAAGCAACACCTACATCTATAACTTGAGACGTTAGAACAAGAACAGCAAATTGAGCCCCAAGAACGGAGGAAATAATAGACATAAAATGAAACAGGAAACATACAGGAGAGAACCAATAAAGCCAAAGGTTGCTTCATTCAAATGAAGACTAAAATTGAAAAATTCTTGATAAGGCAGATCAAAAAACAAAGAGAGAGACTAAATAACCAAATACCAAAATTTAAAAAGGGACCTAACTACAGGTCATAAAAATATTGAAAATACCAGAAGGTATCATGAGCAACTCTACACAAACGAATTTAAAAGTTGCGATTTAAAGGTTTAGCTCTAGGCCCAACTCCCCCATAAGCCCAGGTGCTGAGCCCTGAACCGCTGGTGGCTGCCACGGGTAACATCCTGCGTAACATCCTGCGGAGACGGCTTACTCCGGAGCGCAGGCCTGGCTCACCTTTTGAAAATCAATTAACTTAATTCACCACATTAACAGAAGAAATGTAAGATGGTCATCTCATATATATGCAGAAAAAGCATTTAAATTAAAACAAAAAACAAAAAAAAAAACACCTCTCTCTGCAAAGAGGCCCAGAAGGGAGCCTCTTTATTCTGATCAGGATAAAGGCCGGCAGGGAGCCGGGAAGGACTTCCTGCGGAGAGGGAGCAGAAAACAGAAGCACCTGCTGCCAACATTTGTGTTCAAAAAGGTACTGGATGCTCAGCAGAAGACTAAGGCCAGAAATGGCATAAAAGGTATAAAGATTGGAAGAAAGCAAAGACTATTAGCAGTGCATGACACAATTGGTAGATGAATGTAGAAAATTCAATAGAATTATATGTCTACATGCCAGCAAATGTTAGAAAATAAAATTATGGAAAAGATGCCAGTTACAGTATCATCAAAAAATCTGAAATGCTTATAAGATACATACCCAGGAAATTTCATAAAACAGTTCTGAGAGAAAATAATGAAGACCTAGAAACAAGGAAGCATGTTCATGGATTAGAAGGTTCAACAAAGAGAAAACTTTTTTTTTCCCAATAAAAACCCCAGGAAGTTTAATGCTGGAAATTGACAGGCTGAGTTCTCAACTTTGTATAAAAATGCAAAAGTAATGACAAGGCAGGACATTCAAAGTGGGAGATAGCAAGACTCCTCAAAGTTACAGAGCGGGAGAAGACATTTGCAGTGGAACTGGACGACAAAAGTCTAGTGTGCAGAATGCGTGAAGAAACCCTACAACTCAGCAAGAAGACGGACAACAGAAAAGCAGGCAATGGGCCTGAAAGTGGCTTCCCAAGGCCGACGACAGAGCGGACGGGGACGTGCAGGTGGAGGCCTGAGGAGACGCCACCGCCCCGGGCAGGAGCCAAGTCGGAGGGACGGACGCCACCCGGTGTGAGCCCACACTCGCCGCAGCTGCTGCCTCGAACCACAAAGCGGACCCGGGACGCAGCCGGGCCGAGCAGGACAAAGTTCACACATTTGCCCCGAGGACAAGAAAACGATGGTGCAAGGCAGCATTCTTCACAGTTGCTAAGAAGGTTTGAAAACCCCCAAAGCCCTTCAAAGAAGACTGAGAGACCGTGGTGAGGCAGTGCGCTCACAACACAGGAACGGAGTGACAGCACAATTTTAAGAGAAAGGAACAGAAAAGACTGCATCCTGCAGGATTTCATCCCGTCTGTCTCAAACTCAGGGAAAACACGCAGGTGGGGTTTGGGCTGGAAAGGGGTCACGCGGGAACTTCTGGGGTGCCGGCTGGCTCCCCTTCATCTTGGAGATGACTGCACAGATGGGGTGACTTTATTTCAGCTCCCGGAGCCACACCCCTGACGGTGCACTTTTCTGAATGTATGTTATATGCCAACGAAAAGTTGAGAAAACAGTACCTATGTTAAAAGCCAAGCAATTCTGGAGTTTCCGAAGTGTGCCTGTGGCCAGCTGTCCTGCCACCCTGACCCCCAGCTTATTGAGGACACATCCAGGGCTCCAGCCACCTGCAGGGACAAGAGGGCAGGCAAGGCCGGCCGCACGGACCGGAAACTGCCAGCCGGGCAGCACCAGACGCCGGAGGCTGGTCCACACACAGTGTTAACTTCTTACAGATTCAGCTGAATCAATCATTCTGCACGAGAGGATGGCCGGGCCCAGGCCATGGCCACACCTCACGGGCTGGACGATGGGGATCAAGGGAGTGAAATGCACGAGTGTAAACTGAGAGGATTAATCAGGAGTCATGCTTACAATGAGAGGAGATGGAGAGGGTGAGGGACCCGTGGCGTGGAGAAACCCTCCCGGGTCTACAGCAGGCTACACCTCCTGTCCGGACGCTCCTGCAGGCTCCAGCGCAAATGGGACTCAGACAAAGCCCCAGACTGCTCGCTGGCAGCTTTCCCACATGGCTCCAGCCTGAGCCCATGATCCCGGGTCACCCCACCCCACCCCACTACCCCGAGCAAAAGGTACAGTGCCAAGGGCCCAGGGAACCCTGGGGAGGGGTCTCCTCCCAGGGCAGCTCAGCCCTTCCAAGGTGGGAAAAGAGTCTGTAGTGAGAGGTTTCTGAGGGCTCAGAACTCATCACCTCCAGCTGGCTGGGGGAAAAGCCAACGCAGCCGATACTGTCCGAATCAGGGGACAGTTAACAGAACCTTAGTCCTTTAATTTCCATAGGGCAACTCCAACAAACTGTTAGCAAAGCATTACTGAACACCCTTCCTGCTTTGCTCCTTTCATGGGTAGATGAGGAAAATTTAGAATGAGCATCTCTCCCTTACTAAAAACAGTTATCGGGTACAGCCTTGGTGTGCAGTTTTTTCTGGGTAAACCAGAGCTCCAAGGCAAGGCAGCAGAACCCTTTCAACAGGGCACAGATGAAAACGCTTCCGAAACAAGCAGACAGGGCCCTGGCCAGAGCCCACTGAGAACATCGCAAGTCCCTAACCTTTCCTAGGGACAGTTCGCTGGGCTGTTCCGGAGAGGGCCGGCCCAGGCTGGGGGCAGGTGGACTCCCGGGCTCTGGGTGTGTGGGGGGTGCTCTGCCCTCAGCGGCTTTCTCTGGGTCCACAACCCCACACCCCACTGACCTCGCTGAAAACTGCAAAGTGCTGCCTTCTGCCCTCAGCTCTCCTTCTTCTCTATTTTTCTTTATTTTCACTCCCTTAATTCCCATCAGCTTCACTACGAAATAACCTGCTTTCACCAGTAAGCGAGAGCATGGCCAGCTGAACCACCCCGGGCTCCTCTTTATCCTAAAGGACCACCAGCCCCTGAGGCAGCGAGCGGCACGTTCTCTCATAACTGCACCTGCACCTTCCCTCCTAGAGGCGGCCCCCGCCCCCACCCCGCACAGCAGGGACGTGACCCTCTGTACCCACCCCGTCCCCGTCCCCGAGCACAGCGGCTGGTGGCTGCTGAGGCCTCTGCTTTCTCGCTGGCCCCCCCTTACACTCAGCAGGAGGGGGTGAAGGGGCGGCTTACTGTTCTGTATTTTCACCAGCAATTCTACCTCCTGAGAAAAAGCTCTCCAACACCTATTACAGGAAGGAGAGGGAATCAATTGAGATTTCCCGAAGCAATTTTACTTAGATTTCACACTGCTCTATTACAAATTCCGTTTCATTTGTGTTACTTGTATAATGCGCTCCCCCAGCACCACCCGGAGCCGCACCGAGTGCCCAACGGCAGCTCCTGACACACGTTGCTGCCAGCTGGGTGCTGCACTGGAGCCAGCGTCCTGGGTAACGCTCTGGGCAAGGACGGCACCCTCGATGGGGAGCCGAGCCCACGCAGGGCACCCAGGTCCACACAGCGTGTCTCCAGCGCACAACACGGGGTGGGGCCGCACAGAGCAACCACTTTGTGGAGCCTGGTTCTATTTTTCAGCACGATCGATCTGAAAGGACACAGCTCGGCGGGGTGGCCAGACAGGCCCCTGCCCTGGTAATAGGCCTCAAGTCTCCACATCCGCACAACAGAGGCTGCACTTGACATCTGCAACAGCTGCTGCGCTGGACAGTGCTCTCTCCGGGAGGGAAACCCTAAAGGAAGCCAACGTTCCCATGGTTTCTGCACACTCGCTTCCCGACGTCCCGTTCTGCCGGCCCAGCCCCAGGGCAGAGTGGGCAGCCACCCGGCTGGCCGGGGACCACCCCATGAAGCTTGTGCTCGCAGCAGCTCTGCCTTCCAGGGGCAGAAACCGGATGCCAGCGGCAGAGCTGAGCTGTGCACCTGGGGCCACTTGGAAAAGGGCTCGCAGTGCGAACCTCCAGCAGGCCCTTGGCTCAAACCGGCCGGCTGTGGACAGCACAAAGCTCACGCGGTGAAAGCAGGCCCCCAAGTCTGGGGACATGCACTGACGTGACGCAACCCGAGTCCCAGTGACACTCAATGTCACCCCAAGAGCCCCCTCCAACTTCTAAGACCCCCTCTCAACTGGAATGTCAAGGCACCCCGCGGGACTCGTTACCCCGTGTCCCCCACCAGAAGGGGCCCCGACAGCTGCCCTCCAGGCTCCGGCAGACGCTGCTCCTCACCAGGTCTTCACAGGGATGTGCTTTGCTGAGTGGGATAAGAGCAAGACGGGAAGATCCAAACAAGGGAGCGTTTTCAACAGGGCTCAGGAAGGCCTGGAGCTACTCTCGGCCAGGGATTTCAACGTGGAGCTCAGTGCCGCTTTGGGAGAATCTGCACCTTGGGGGCCCACACATTCCAGCAGGGGCTACTTCTGTGGGGATCAGGGGAGGCCACCCCAGCCTCTGAGAAGCCCAGCTGGGCAGGGAGCTGAGCCTGGCTGGAGAGGAGGGTCACAGGGGTGGGGAGGGCACCAGCGCTGTGCCCCCGGGGAGCAGAGGGCTGCCCAGAAGGGGACGCCGTGCCAGCAGGGAACCGACCGGGTGTGTGGGGACTGCAGGACTCTGTGAGACCCCCTTCTGTCCCATGGGTGGGGCGTGCAGACCTCCCCTGGCCCGTGGGCAGGGCACACAGGCCCCACCCGGGTGGTGCTTATAAGCAGGGCACGCTCATTCAAACGCTCCTACTTCAACCCATCCGGTGGTCACAGCAGAGGGTGGTGACAAGCACTGTCACGGGGACACCAGGAGCCCTGGGCCCCCACGAGGAAACGCAGCTCGTACACCTGCCACCCGCTCTGGCTTCGGTCCGTCTTGAGCCAGGGACAGGCAGCAACCACGTCCACTCGGGTCACCATGTCACAGCAAACAAGGGCCACAGCCCCTCGTTCCTAAGGTGGCCACGGACCCTGTGCCGCTCAGCCTCGAGTGCTACCTTATGCTGAGCAGGCAAGAGACACGGGGCCCCGGGGACAAGGCCCTCTCACCCCAGTGCAGCTGAGACTCTCCGTTTAAACAACAAACCAGAGAGGATCAAGGAGAAAGAAAACTGCCTCATGCTGTCCTTAATGAAAAACCAAAGGATATCGGCTGAACTGGCCATGAATACACGCGGCAGAGAGGCCAAGTCGGTGACACGGGGGTGGAGGGGCTGAGAGGCAGCGCGTCCCCCTCGGCCAGTGAGGGCACGCCCAGAGGCAGACACAGTTGTTAACTCAAGGTGCAATGCACACACGCGCGTCGTGGGAACCTTCCCACAAAGCCAAGGATCAGCCCCTACAGGCAGCGCTTTGCAAATCTGATTTTGCAAATCCTGGATTTGCTCCACTGGCGAGCACATCCCCCTCGCTGTCGCTGAAAGCCTCTCCTTTTCCAGGGCTGCCACGTAGCCAGTCTTCCTCAGGGCAGCGGACTCGCGTCGGCCAGGCCTGCCGCATCCTGGCAGCGCCTCCTGGTAAACGTCACCCCCTTTGAGGTAAAACAGTGTTGTCTGCGAAGGAGACGATGGGGACGCAGAGACCCCTCTGGCACGTGGCCCGGTGAGAGCTCGGGACGCAGGCGGTTCCGAAGGTGCTCCTGGCAGCGTCACGCACGGCTGCAGCGCTTCCGGGGTCTGGGAACGCTCTTCCCTTGACGCCACAGAAGCTTCCTGACGGACGATGGGGGCTGAGGCTCCGGCAATGCAAACCAGCGTGATTCCAAGTTCACCGACTCAGACAAAACTGAGTGTCCGGGCCACGCCGCAGACGACAGCAGACAGCCGCTCCTGTGGAATACCCCGATGGCACCTCAGGAACAAACCCTGGCGTACGGTAAACTGGCCTCCCAAACTGGTGAGGGACGACAGAGAAATACTCCACGGAAAAGGCCCCGAGGGGCTGGAAGAGCTCGATGTGCAGAAATAACCTCAATGGGAGGAAACCACCACAGGGAGACCTCCGTGGGCCTGCTGGAAAGGCTTCTCACACATCAACTCATTTCTCGTCCTGGAAAGGAGGACGTGGCCGTTCAGGAGTGTCAGTGTTAGTGCTGGCGGAGCAGGGACTCAAACCCAGGCCCCAGCAACCCCGCAGGCCTCGCTGCTTCTCTGTTAGATGCATAATCGACCGCTCAGCGGAGAAGGGCATCAGGCAAAAAGCAGCAACAGGGATCAGAAAGGAGAGGTCCGTGTGCTCCCCGGCACAAGACACTGTGTCCACAATCATCGTAAAAGAACAAAAAGACAGACTGGGGAAAACAAATGCAAGTATATAAAAGCCTTTTACAAATCTACAAGAAAACCAGTAGAAAACTGGGCAAATCAAGCAGCTAATCAACAGAAGAAACCGAACTGAAAAGCAAAAGGGAAACCCAACAGGACCCATTTCTTCCAGACCCTGGAGAGAAGTAAACCAACTCTCACCGTGGGTGAGGCTGTGGGGTGGCCGCACAGCTGCGCTTCTGAGCAAACGTCCACAGACGCGCTCTGGGAAACTGAGTCAGAAACACCCACAGGGGTCCACTGTGCCCGCCGACCCCAGCCTGAGACTGCCGGCCCTCCGTGACCAGGTTTCCAGTGAGGATGAGCCCAGGGTTGGTGTCAGCCCCGAGTGAGGCTCTTTCCAGAATGCTTAAAGACAAGACGCCATCCTCCCAGCGCGGTACCCACTGTGTTTCCTGAAGCTTCCCCGAGCAGAGGCTGCAGCATCCAGGGCTCCCCCGTCACGCAGGAGGCACCTGGCGACGTCTGCTGGGCCTTCGCTCCCGGGCTTGGGTTTCGACGGCTCTCTCAGTCTCTGGGTCCTTGTTTAGCTTCTCTGGGGTGTTTCTCTCTGCTTTCTTGGGTTTTTCTATCTTTTATCCTCTGCACAAATAATTCCAGGAAAGGACTAAGGCCCACCTGGAATGGGTGGGGTCACATCTCCATGGAAATATCTAATCCAAAGGTCCCCCCACAATCACCCACAACAGGTCTGCCCCCGCGGGAACGGATGGGAAGAACATGGCCTTTTCTGGGGTACGCGACGGCTCCAAAGCAGCAAAGAAGGGCCGAGCGTGTGAACGGACACAGGTGAGCTGGAGGGCAGGCCCAGCGGGGAGAGGAAACCCCGACCAGCGTGCTCGGCTGTTTCTGGGTGAAGGTATCACGGTCTTTAAGTGTATTCCTGATGCTCGCCAGCAGCCCCCACATTTTCCACAACACACGCCATCCGAACCACGGAAAGAGGCACTGTACTCTCTAAAGGAGCCACAGAGCAGTCCTGCATCTCACCGTCTAGCTCTCCCCACTGCCCACTCTGCAGACACATGGCCGAGGCCCAGAGGCGCCCGGGGCTGCCCGGCCCCCGAACCCGGCACTCCTGCGCCCCAAGGCTCCACCGAGGCACAGACTCAGCAGGAGGCCGAGACTCCACCCGGACGCAGCAGTGCACCACAGCCTGCGGTAAACGCCGCAGGGTGCCAAGCTCAGAGCCGGGCACCGGAGAGAGCAGGACAGAAGATGGCTCTGAGGGCTGGGCCCACACTCCCAGCCAGGAGGACGGCCGCACCCCGGCTCCCCGGGGACTGGGGGGGAGCTCTGAGCACTCTGGAAACCTGGGAAGCCCACCCGGCGCCACAGAGCCGCCACACTTGTTGTTTTCTTCACTAGACCTTCTATCTTAGGACAGCTTCAGACTTACTGAAAACTGCAGAGTCCAGGAGATCCCGGACACCACTATTAATGTCCATATTGATGTGCATCGTCAACCAAAGCCCGTGCCTTCCATCCGGCTCGGTCTCCTCTCGCGTCCTCTGCCCACCCCGGGAGCTCACCCAGCGTTCCACATCACAGGGAAAGAAGGATTCCTCAGGACCTGAGAATGCAAAGTGCAGCCTGGAATTCCTCCAGGCCCCCGGGGCCCGTGTGACCTGGCGAACGTCAGCCCTGAGTACCCTGACCGCAGAGAACACCGGCCATGGGCCGGGAGCTCCGCACGGGCAGGACGCCACGTCAGGGCCGGTGGGCGACATTGCAACACGGCGACCGCTTCCTCAAGGACCCGCTTTTGATCACGGATGGGTCTAAGAAATTCTGTGCAAGGCTGAAAGGATCCTCTTTATCACTCTTCCCTGAAGCCTGCCGGACGCTGTGACCACAGCTCGGTGGGAGCCTGCGGCGGCATTGCCCACAGTGACTAGAAGGAAGCGGCTGAGCTGCCCATGGGCTCCGAGCCCCACACCGCAGAGGAGAATTCTTCGGATGTCACAGAATGTTCCGCAATTCCGATCTGGATGGATGGCCCTCTCTGCTCTCATTCAGGCAGCCACCACAGGGCATTGGTTGCTTTTTGCTACTGTTGTTTTGGGCTGGACACAACTCACCGCGGCACCTACCTTCCCGGGCCGGATCCCCACACAACCTCCACTGTGCACCCAGCTCTGCCCGGGGAGGCAGGACTGAGCCTGCAGCCACACCCCACACCTGCAGCGGCAGGGAAAACCACGCCCTGGAGGGGAGCCGGGGCCCTGACTGTCACCGAGAAGGCTGCACACCGGCACACGTGCACACGCACCTAACATCCCCACCCTTTTGTCCCAAGCACCCCAGAACCACCGGCTCTAGCTCGCTGCAGCTAACGTACACCTCGTGATGCTCTCAACATTCATTTGTTCAACAAACACTTATAAACCCCACGTGTGCTCTCCCCTCGGGGCGCTGAGCCGGCCGCTCCTTGCAGGCAGTGGTGCGTGGAGCCAGAGGACGCGGGGCTGAAAGTCACCCTCGCCGGGGAGGCTGCCGGGACGTAGCCTGGAGGACAGCTTGTCCCCACCCTCTGCATTCTCCTTATTTATAAAACTGCCCATGTGAAGCGATTACCTTGCATAATGCATTCAATTATGCAGTGTGAGGTGCAGCCTTAGTGGAGAAAATCCAAGTCAGCCTCAGCGGTGCTTCAGGAAACACAGAAAAAAGACCCTGCCGCTGCTGTTCCCGGGCATTCTAGGCCCCGTCCCTCTCACGAGCCACAGGCATTCAGTACAAATACAAAAAGGTGCCCGTCTCATCTCCCACTGTTCTCCTGTATGCTAACCTGCCCGGAGTGGACCCTTCCTCCGTGGCAGCGCCAGGGCCTGCATTAGCATGCAGAGAGCCGGCAGACACAGGGAAACCAGAGCAAGGAGGAGCTCTTTAATTAACTTTAATCCTCTGAAAAGCCATGCGGCAAGCTGTTCTGACAGCATCCCTGCCCCGCCACCCCCACTCTCCTCTGTACCGTACCCAGCCCGGGAGCTCAGGCCCCTGAGAGGGACAGGCCAGGGCCCCCCGCTGCCAGCAGATGGCAGGTCAAGGACTGCAGGTCGTGGCCAGTGTCCGCAGCAGCCCCGGCCCCTGGTGTGCTGGACGATGACATGTTCCAGCCACGGGCACTGCCCGGGCCCTCAGCTGCCAGTGCTGCCCTGCTGTGCTCCCCACTGTGGGCCAGGCACTCTGCATCCACACAGCGCTGTGCTCCCGGGAGCACACGGGGGGCTAGAGGAGGCCGGCTCACACCTGGAGAACTCACGCCCCGTAACTAGCAGCATTTCTTCAACCAGAGGTTAATGAAGATGACTGGTGAGGCTAAGCAGCACGTCCCATTTATTCAGAGACTGCCGTAAAGCCACAGATGGAGCGCTTTATAACAGCTCATTCCAGAGCCCCGAGGAAGCCCCAAGGAAGAGACAGGGACTTCCTGGGGCGAACGGGCCCTCAAGCAAAGTGAGAGCTAACAGAGGACCTAGAGGGGAGGGGGCAGAGGGGAGCCCCAGTCTCGGCCAGGCCCGCTCAGGGCCTGCTCCTGGGGACAGCCAGGAGGAGCTCCAGAAACCCCCTGAGCAAAAGCCCTAGCTCTCAGCTTTGGGAACAACGAAATCCTGGCTGTTCTCCCGGGGGTCCCCTGGAGCCCACTGCAGCCTGTCGTCATGAGCGACCGCTGACCCCACAGGTTACGGGACAGGGAGAGAGTCCTGGGAGCTGGTTGAGGGAACCTGAGCACTGGCCCCAGCCCCAGCCATAGTGGGCTTCTCGGGGTGGGGGCAGGTTCCCAGGCAAGACCAGCCCCAGGCCCTAGCACGACGCCTCTCTACCGGACACCAGGGGCCCACTGCCCGCTCCCCAGACGGGGGCTCAGCCCTTCCAGGCTGCACTCTGCAGCCCCCAGGCATCTCGCCCACCTGCCTTTCCCTGGCTGGGCCTCACCTGGAAGGGCCTTAGGTCAGAGAGCTCGGTGACCACCTCTCCCCGAGGCCCAGCTCTGCAGATCCAGGGCCACGCTGGCTGCACGGGGCCCCTGTCACCAGCCAGCACCCCCGTTTCCTCCTGAGAGCCCTGAGCCCCCAGCCGTACAGCTGCTGTGCACTCCGGATGCCCTCGGTCTAAGCTGCACCCACCCCGACCTTGGCCACACACAAGGGGAGTGAGGAAAGAAAAGCTGTAAACACGTTCACACTCGTCTGACACTATCCAGCTCCAAGGGCCCTGGGAGCTCTGACAGGGCAGGTTCCAGAACTGCCCCAACTGCTCTGCTTCCCCGGAGCAGGGCCTCTGCGGACTGCGGGGCGCCTTCCCGAGCGGGCTCCCCGCAGCAAGGAGGCCGCACCCACCCCCCACCAGGCTCCAGGTGAGGAGCCAGCGCCGCCGGCTGGACCCAGGGGAGCCCTCAAGCACAGGTCACAGAGCGGAGCCCTTTCTGGAACCCTCTATTGGGATTCTCGTCCCCCCTCACAAACTGGTTCTGTCACGAGGGGATGGAAGAGGCCCCGAGGAAAGGCGGCCTCACCTGCCAGGAGAAGGTGCTGCCGCTGGACGCGCCCTGCCCGAGTGGCTGGGGCCGGGCACCCGCCCCGCACTGGCCTCCCGCTCGCCACAAGGCCCAGGGGCAAGCACACCCACCCTGCAGACAAGGACGGGGCTCCAGGGAATGAACGAGAGCGGGAGTCAGCAGGAGGCCCCGTTTTCACCTCCCAGCTCTCGGCACCACGCTCTGCCCTCCTCAGCCAACACCCCTCCCTCCCGGGCTCCCCAGCCTCCCACAGGGGTTACGTGTTTGCTCTCTCTCCCGGTTCTCCAGACACAAGGCTGCGATGACCACGGCAGAAGCAAGCCACGAGGATTCTGCAAAGGGGCCTGAGGAAGCCCCCTGCTCGGGCACGCGGCCACGAGACTTAGGGCCACTGAGACCGTGCTGGAAACCCAGGAAAGACGCAAAACAGACAGGCCCAACTCCAGGGTCGGGTTCTAGGGAAATTCTGGGAGAATATCTTCCTCCTCCTCGGAGTGTATTGGGCCAGGCTGAATCTTTGTGGGTGAAGTTAATCAACCGAATGTTAACTCCACGCTGCACCCCTCAAGTGCCTGCCCCCTTGCTGGTGGGTGACAGGTAACACCGTCCACTCTGAGGACACCCGGGTCTGTGAGCACAGAGCCTCGTCTCACTGCTGTTTAATAACCAACAATGGCTGGAGCCCCCCGGCCCACTGGGCTTAATGTCCACCGCGGTCTTACGAGAAATGTGGCCTTCTAGAAAGGATATAGGCTCCGGAGGGCCCCAGGTGCAGTGGGTGCAGCTCCGTGGGAGGTGGGGCACACGTGTGGGGACAGACAGCCGAGTGGGCATCAGGCCATGCCACGCCCCAGCTCCTCAGCCAGGAGGTTCCCTGACCTCACCGAGCTACAGATGCCTCCTCTACAGGGTGATCTATGCACGTCATAGCTCACAGCATCTTCAGAATGACTTTTAAATGGAGTTATTACCAAATGTCGGTGAAGATGGCAGGCAGGTCTGCTGAACTCTGGCCCAGTCACCACCAAGGGGACAGCCGCTGGTGCCGTGTCCCAGGCCAGGTACATGACTACAGGATCAGAAATAGATTTTATCAGAGAACAAACTGAACCATACTGTGGAAGGCCTGCACGTAGAAGACAGTGAGCCAGTTCAGTGCTCCTAAGCGACCCGTTTTGACGTGAATCTGTTCCGACCCTATTAACTTATTAATGAGTAATTTCAGCCTAGCACAAACTTTGCATTTGTTTATGTGAGACTTTGTCTGCAGCAAACACCAGGTCAGGGTCCCCACCCTTGGCACGGTGGACATGGGGCCATGCTGCTGGGCATGGCCAGCTCCCTGGCTCTCCTTTCCTGTCACCAGCTGCACCCTCACAGCCCTGACAAATGGGAATTCCGGGTAACAGCCTTGCCCCGGACGGCCACTGGGAGCGGCACTCGGCTGCACGGAGCTGCGAGGATGGCATGAAACCTGCACACACATTCCTCATGCACCCAGCGCCCATCCACACCCGACTTCAGCTGACCCTCCTTCCACCATCTGCACGCTCACAGGCTGCCCCTTTGCGGGGCCCAGGTCCCCGAGCACATGCCAGACCTTCTCTAGGCCAACCACCGTATTTATCGAGTTGTAAATTCCTGAGCACATAAACACGGGTACGACTGTGCCTCTGCTTTTTTAAGCGCGTAACTTATTTGCCGTGTGTGACTGGTGACGTCTGTGAGTGGCTTACACTGCAGGGTGACCTTTCGGAACACGTGTCCTGTGACAGCAAAACTGGCTCTGAGCGTTTGCTGATGAGCCGATGAGGAGCTCGCTGCAGATCAAACACACAACTTACAAATATTTTCAAAACACGTGCCTGCATAGCTCCTGGGCCAGTTCTGACAGGCAGGTGGGGCGGAGTGCCCCGCGCCGGCTTCCAGAGAGAGAGAGAGGTTGGAGGGTCCCAGCTGGGAGGTGAGGGTGGGGGCTCCGGGGCCCCCACTCTCTGAGCGGTGCGGACACCCCCGTCCCCGCAGCTTCCGGCCAGGCCAGCTGCAGGCATCAAGGCCACAAAGGGTTCCAAGGAGCTGCAAGCCCAGAGGCCCTTAGCCCACCACCGAGGAAAAGGAAGAGGGAAAAAGGAGCTTCCTGAAGAAGAGACGGAAAAGGGACGGATGGGGCCTGCCGGGGGCCTCTGCCGTCTGTGCTGGAGAGCAGCAGGCCCTGGGCTATGGCGCCACTCGCATCCTGGCACCTCCCCATAGAGCGGCCTGCCCAGCACCAGCCTGGCCTTGGTGGCAGCTCCCGAGCTGGGGACCCACAAGGAAGCTGGGCAGTTCCCAGCTCAGTGAAGTGCAAGGGGCTTCCCGGGCCTGGGAGGTCTCGGCCTGGCTCTGCAGACACGGGGCCACACCGGAGGAGGACACGGGCAGCAGGAGGGCCTCACCCCCTCACTGGAAGCAGGCTGCTCCAGCAGAAAGCGGCAGTCTCTGAGCTGGGGACCCCGCAAAGAAGGGCAGGCGGAGCCCAGAGACAGTCCAGAATGCTCCGTGCCTTTGGGGCGTGAGGCCAGCGTGCCTCCTTCAAGGCTGGGGGACAGTTGGCAGCTGTGTGGTCAAGCCAGAAAGGAGGTGGCCCCCAGGAGCCCACAGGCCAGGCCCCAGGAGCCAGAGCAGCAGGGCAGGCCTGGTGTGTGGGCAACAGCGTTTGAAACCATCACCAGGAGCGGCTTGGAGACAATTCAACAACAAGTCTATTTTTAGCAGGCTGAAATTTTTAGCGGTACACTCAAGAGGCCGCTTGGCAGGGAGCCGCGCTGCGAGCGTGACCATCAATTTTCACCTGCAGCCAACTTCCTTTCCTTTCAGGATCAAGGTTATTCAAAGATTTGGATTTCTTCGAAACTGAGTTAGAGAATACATCCCACAAAAGGTGGCGGGGGATTTTAAGCTCAACAAGGGCGGTCCCAGGCCCAGAGAGCCAGGGCATCGGGGTAACTTCCAGCCCTGCCCGGCCCGACGTCCTCCCGCTGCTCAGGCCGCGGCCAGGAGAGGCCAGACCGGCCCGGGCAATCCAGGACTCAGGCTTTCCAGAGAAGACGCCAGGTTTCTCGACCTCCACCCGGGCTGCCAGGTCAGCGTGGGGGGCCCAGGGCCTGGAGTGGGGAGAGGCAAGCACCCCATGCGAGCACCTGGCTGCCAGAAACTCATCGCTATTTTAATGCAGTATTCAAAGACTGAAAATTAGGGCTAAAAAACCCCCCAGTGAATAAAATATTTCCATTTTAACTCAAGATGGGACCCAGGCCTGCACTTGCCCCCCCCCCGCCTCACTTGCCCCCACTGGATCCATGTCCCGCGGCTCCCCGAGCGCGTCTCAGAGCTGTGGACACGCTGCCTGGCACGGGGACAGGCTGGGGGGCAGGCTACCCCGCCCGGGTCGAGGGGGGCTGCCGCCTGTGGAGCTTCACAAACTCATGTCACCGGCGAGGTCTTTCTGCTCAGCCTTTAGGGCGGCACCAGCGGGCAGACTGCCGGGTGCTGGCATCCGGCTCTGGCCACGGCCTCCTGGGACCCCCGACGCACCCAGCAGGCTCTCACCGGCCCTCCCCGGCCACCCTCCAAGAAGGGAGAGCAAAAGCACAGATCAGAGGGGCTCCTGGGAAGGGGCGACACTGCAGGAGTGGGAATGCGCCCCCATGCAGCCTGGAGCACACCCTCACTGCCCCCTACACCCAGCACCACCCGCAGGAAGACAGCACGGGAGGTGGACCAGGGCCCTCCAGGCCGGGAGCATGCATCCCTCGTAGGTGGGCGTGTAACACGCTGGAGACCCCCGCTTGAACTTGTTTTGTAAGTTACTACAAAAGGAAAGAGCAGATTGCGTATTGATGATTCACTATTTAACGTTTATTGACCACAGGCCACTTTAAGATAAATATGCACTCACAGACGCACGTGTTGCGATCCTTTTTACCGAGGGCTGCACAACCAGAGGGGCCTGCAGGACATGACCCGCACCCCAACCGGGTCCTCAACAAGAGGAAGGGCCAGCGGTGGGCAGCACGGGCTGCATCGAGGTCAGGCAAGGGTGGCCTGACCCTGCACCCCCACTCCAGGCACAGCCACCCCCAGGAGGTGGCAAGGTGAGGAGGCCGCGGCCCCGAGGATGCGCACGAGGCGGCCGGCTCTCGACTCGAACGCTGGAGGGAAAGGACGCGCCCTTTCCAGGACGCTCATTTTAAGTCGCAACCTCCAAAGGAGAAACCGCCGCGTCTCTTTCCTTGCTGCTGTGCACCTTCAGGCATCCCCGAGGCCCGCTGGGCCGGAAGCAGAAGGGTGGGCGGCCATTTCAGGGTCTGTTTCCATCTGAGAGCTGCCCACTTCCTCTCCCTGCTCCTCACCCTCCTCTCCCTCCTCCTCCTCTCGCTGGCGCAGACGCCCAGGGCCCAGGAGGAGCACCGTTCCTTGCTTGCCGTGGCCCTGGCTGGTTCCCTCCCCTGCCACATCCTGACCGACGTGGGCTGAGGCCTGCCATGTGCCAGGAACCCTGCTCACTGCTGGCGACCAAGGCGGAAAGGGCCCTGCCCTCCTGGGAGAGGACACACAGGGTGACAGGCGAGCAGGGTGGGGGCGAGGGCCCGGCACCGGGTGAGGGGAGACATCTGTGCGGCGGACCTGAGGCGCAGGCACTGGCTGGGCGAGGATGGGGACAGGGCCCGCGAGGAGCCAGCAGGTGGGGGCCGTCCCCTCTGGGCCCTGGGTCTGCGCAGGTTTGTGGGCTCTGGAGACAGCAGCTCAGCTTCAGGGGTGCCCTGTGTTCGCAAGCTACCGAGGTGGGGCAACAGGAAGACAGATCTGAGCTAAGGAGCCGCAGGGCACTGAGCTCCCTGCCCCTCTCCCGGCGACATCCCCTCGGGGTCTCCACAACATGGAGCCCACTAGCAGGCTGGGGGTCCAAGGTGAAGACAGGGCCCCAGTTGCAGAGTGCGGTGTAGGAAGCAGCCGGGGGGCTGGGGTCAGCAGGGAGCACACTGCACCCCCACACCCGAGCAGCCCACGGGTCAGCTGCTTCTGAATCGCCCTCTGCAGCCTCCATGTGACCCCCAGAGGCTCCTGGAGCCCAGAAAGCCCTGGCCACAGGCGGGGTGTGGCCCTGAGACGGGGGTGCTTTCCAGGTGCGTAAACATCGGCAAAGGTTCGAGGACGGCCGCGCGGAGCACCATGAGGGGACAGCGCCTGTGCAGGGAGGGGGCCATGGAGACAGGGGAGACTGGGACCCCAGCTGCCCGCCTGCTCAGAGCCCCAGCCCCACCCGCCCTGCTCCAGCCATCCCAGCGGCCGCCTGCAGGCTCCTCTCTCCAGAACCCCACAAGCCCTATCTTAATAAACATCTTCACACTGGAGACGAATAAAAGGCGTTTTGTCTTGATTTCATTATATCTCCTAAAATTGCTTTTCTCTTGAACTTCTCCCGCCACGATCCAGCTGCAGCTGCCCTCCCGGTGGATAATGCAATAATATTTCTGACAAGCTTGGCTTTCCAGTAACTTTGTGGACAGCATTATCCCATAACTGAACAGGTGGGATTTTTCTTAAACGGACACAACAGAAACGTCAGCCTGGGAAGGTCACCTGAGAGGGCGAGACAGTAATCCTGAAATTAAACTTTAAGGAGAAAAGAGTGCTTGGTTATCTGTGAAAGGAAGGGGCAGTCTCAGGACCCAGAACAAATGGTAACTTAGAAATCGTGGCAGGGTGACGCCCCCCATCCCCCCTTTAGGCTCTTCCTGGTGGTGGGCTGGGGTGGAGGGATGCATCTCAGCCGAGGGGAAACGCAGGGCCTGAGCGAAAAGGAACGTGACCCTCATCTGAGCCCTGTCGGGGGACCATGGAGACCCCAGCAGCCAGGAGGGCAGGACAGGTGAGGAAGACGAGGAGGAAGGGGTCGGGGAGGACAAGGCCTGGGCCCGTGTCCCAGACCCCACGGAACGACGTGCAGATGCAGCACCAAGGTGCAGCTTACAAGACCCACGCGTGCCAGCAAACCCCAGTCTCCTTCCCTTCAACCCACCAACCGTGAGCACAGCGTCCATCGAGACGGGGCGGAGAAGGGGGCAGGAGGGCAGGGGACCCTGCAGGGGTGAGCCCCCTCGGTGCCGGAACAGGCATCAGTGGCTCATGACCAAAACGCGGGCAGGGACTGACCACGTGAACGTGCGGAGCGAGGGCTCCAGGTCAGAGGGCGGCCAGGTCGGGGGCTGCACCAGCAGCCGGGGTGGGGGGCAGGGGTCCACCTAGACTGGAAGGAAAGGGCAGGCTGAGAGCCCGTCACACGGTGGCCAGCGGCCACTGGCGCCTCAGCAGGGCTCGGTACTGAGGCTGCGGCCGAACCGTAAGCCCGAGCCACCCTCGCCTCAGAAGCTATTCACGGCGAGGCCCGCAGGGGTCAGCCACAGTGTCCCCAGGGAACTGGTCAGCCTGGGGACCTCAGGGGCCACCACGGAAAGACCAAGCGGAAATCTGCAGGCCCCAGGCTCCCTGTGAGAGCCCCTTGCTTTCCTGTGGCTGGGTCCCGACAGCCCACAGGGCATCCTCACGGGGGCACGGGGGAGGTGAGAGCAGGGGCTTCAGGGTCACAGCACGGCCTGGACCCTGGATCGTTCTCGTTATCTGCACAGGCCGCCCACCTTCTACAGATGCAGCTGCTGAGAAGAGGATGTGCTAACTCGGCGCAGTGCCCGGCCCACACAGGACGTGGCTGATGCCCACTGTCACTTGACCGTCCCTCCTCTCCGCTCGCTGAGACAGCCCCCACCGGCCTGCATGGCAGCAGCTTCTGGGGTCAGATCTCAGGGCCAGTGCCCGGGGCCCTGGGGGGCGGCCGCGCCGAAGTCCAGTCGGGGCTGGGGCCGGGGGGCACGGCGGGGGGGTGAGTGGATAGTACCCCGGGACCAACTCCTGCCGGCCGCTCACCTGCCCGCCAGCCCGGGGCCCCAGTTTGCAGGGTCTCACCCGGAACCACACAGCTCAGCAGCCGCTAAAGGGAGGACCTACCCGACCCCGGGCAGAGACAAACTTTGCGATCTCTAAACTGCCAGAGAACCACAGAGCCTTCTGTTTTCAGGAGACGGAGCAGGTTCTGAGGAGCTTGAACACTTTCTTCAGAGCTACCCAAGACCAGTATTTCGGCATTAACAAAGAAAGAGTGAGTGAGAAAACCTTTTAATACGATGATGAAAGACTCCCGGGAGGGATGTGGGGGGCCGAGACGATGACCCGCAAGGCCGAAGGCATCTCCACACTCCTCTGCAGGAATGACACAATCTGCTTCCCCTCGGGAGGTGCCGGGGCTGGGAAGGACAGACGTCTGCCACGCTGGGAGGGCAGGAGGCCGAGGCTGGTCCCCGCCTGCATCACAGCGCTCCCCTGCAGCAGGAGCCAGGGTTTGCACCGGCCGAGTGGAGGGAAGTGGGGTTCACACTGGCTGAGATGAGGGAAGGAGGGTTCACACAGGCTGAGCGGCAGGAATTGGGGTTCACACTGAGGAGGGAAGTGGGGTTCACACTGGCTGAGACGAGGGAAGGAGGGTTCACACAGGCTGAGCAGCAGGAAGTGGGTTCACACTGACTGAGGAGGGAAGGGGTTCACACTGGCTGAGATGAAGGAAGGACGGTTCACACAGGCTGAGTGGCAAGAAGTGGGGTTCACATTGGCTGAGGAGGGAAGTGGGGTTCACACTGGGTGAGATGAGGGAAAGAGGGTTCACACAGGCTGAGCGGTAGGAAGTGGGGTTCACACTGGCCAAGTGGCAGAAGTGGGGTTCACACTGGCTGAGTGGCGGGAAGTGGGGTTCACAGTGGCTGATCCGGGGCAGGCCTGAAGCCTTCGCTTGGTTCCCCCCAAAGCCTCCCCTCTGGGCCTGCCTTGGAGCGTCTGTTGGCCCCAAGTGCCTGGAGCCCACCCCTCTGGCCCAGCAAGCGCTGAACGAAGTCTCTCTTCTCATCCGGGGGTATCTTCACTATTTCCACACGCCAAATACCACAGAGAAACATCGGTGGGACAACAGGTCACGTTCTGGGGACAACAGGATGGCCCAGCTCGGGGGTGCTGGGGATAGGGCTGCATGTACCAGCAACAAGCACAAAGAAGGGGAGATTCTTAAAAGATATCATAGGGTATCCCTCAAAACAGAAACACATCGTTGCTGAGAGAAAATGAAGGTGGGCCGAAGTGAGTACACAAACGGTTTAGAAGATAAAACACTGTGAAGATGTCGCTGCTCCCCAAACTGACCCATAAACTCACTGCAACTTGACATTCCAGCAGGGTTTTTGTGGAAAATGAAAAACCGACTCTGAAATGCACAAGGAAATACAAAGGCCCAAAACGGCCAAGGCAGCTTAAAGAACCACTTGGAGGATTTCTCTGCGAGACGTCAAAACTTGCTATGAAGCTGCAGCAATGACACGGGACGGGCCTGGTGAAGAGAGGAGACGAGGGGACGGAACAGAGAATCCAGATTCCCAGGTCAACGCACATCCACAGACGAACGCTGGGGCCCTGACACACCTCACACCTACAGAGGCCATTTCCAGACGCTCACTCGGCCAAAATGTAACGGTGACGCCGGGCCTGGCCAGAGGTTCTGCTTCTGGGTCCCGAGCAAACCGGGAGGAAGGCGGCTGTCTCCCCGGAGCCCCTTCAGGGCGCCCCTTCAGGGCTCGAGGCAGCAGGGGCTTTCAGCTCTCCCGAGACACGGCCCCTGCACTTCCTGCCTTCCCTTTCCGGAAGCGCAGCCTCTGCAGAGAAACTGGATTCTGTCGTAAGCAGCAGCAGCCGCCTGTGCTCGCCAGCTCTCCACCAGGATCTGTTCATCCAAGTGGGAAGTCGCAGGTAAAGCGAGTCATCGCCCGGTCCAGCAGTCGTCTCCGGGTGGGGAAACCGTGTCGCGACCCCTGGCCACCTCACCTCGCCTTCTCCGGACCTGCTCCAGGTGAAGCGGAAGCCCCCAGCAGTAGCACCACCCGTGACCACTCCAAATCAGTGGTCTGGAGACGCCCAGGAATCCCAACAGTGGTGAAAGGTTCTCTACTTTACCAAGGATACTTACGGGCACGAGCACATCCAATCCTCGTAACCAGCCCGAGAACCCGAGAGGAGGGCAGTGTCACTGCCCCAACTCCAGGGAAGTCACCCCAGAATAACCTGCTCACGGATGTACCCTGGAGGGCTGCAGCCCCAAAACACCGACCCCAAACTCACACCCAGATCTTCTGGGACCCCATAATGCATGGGTCTCTGAGCCACCCCTGTGGGGACCCAGTGAGGCCCGAGTGCCCCTTTCTGTGCACACAAGTGCCTGGCACCAGCGGCCAGTTGGGCTGGGGGCCTGGAACAACCCACCCCTCGAATGAGCTGTGTCCTCTCTTTAGCGGTCATTCCGCTCCAGGATTTTTTTAGGGGAAAAGAACACAGAAAACAGGAGGAGGAGAAACCTATTTTTTCAACTGTTTACAAAACAATTTCTTGCTTAAAGTTCTTTCACAGCTCAGGCTCTATAAATAACAAGCTTCTGAACCATACTCTGGAATATTAGGGGTGAACTGGAAACGGCTTATTTCAAATAGGAAAATGGTTTGTGTTCACCCAGTTGCAGAAGCCAATTTTCAATTGCTTAAAATAGTCATGATATTTTACCAAGGTAATTATACTCTTAGCTATCAGTAACAATTAAACCCTTAGCCTGGAGCTGCTTAATAGAGGTCTCAAAATAAAACTGCACCTTCTGAGCATGGTACGCTGAAATGTCAAGCGCACAGCCAGGTGCCTTGGGTGGGGGCAGAGATCTGGGGCCCCGGCAGCACCTGGGCCCCCACGCTGGCGTCCCAGCTCTCCAGAGCTCGGCAGGGGTGGGCCGGCCACCGGGCAGGGACGTCTCCCTCCAGCGAGGTGGGGACAGACAACCCGGAAGAGGGAACCCAGCCGCTGAGGCGGACGGCGAGGGGCTTCCCAGCACCCGGCACAAGGCTGGCTGCGCCCACCCCTAGGCCTGGCTCAACAAGCAGCTCAGTCGGCAGGTGGCACGCAGGCCCTGGGAGCAGCGAGAGGCATGTCTCGACCCACGGCAAACAGGCCCTTGAGGGACAGCCGGTGGATGTGCTGAGTCAGGGCCAGCAGCCGTCCCCACTGCCGCTCACCCCCAACGCTCACTAGAGTGACAGGCCCTGGTCAGTCGGAGCAGGGGTCACAGGCTGGCAGGCAGGCCAAACCCGCCCCGCACGGTGACCTGTGAATGATTGAATAAATCAATAAACAGGAAGAAAAGACAAATTTCTAATGTAGAAAAATTCCAAATAATTTGTGCAGATGCTCTGCCCCTGGGGAGGGGAAGTCTCACTTCCCACTTGACAAAAGTGAGCTGCAAAGGGGACTGAATGGGAAAAGGGAAACAAAAAGCACCCTACACGGCCGAAAGCCCAGTGGCCACGGTTGCCTTCCACGGGGTGTGGTCACGTGGACTGACCAGGCCCCTGAAGTGATGGGGATGCCACCCCCCACCCCCACCCCACCCCCAGAGCCCCCGTCCAACCGGGAGGGACGTCCCTCCCCGAGCCTGAGCTACCTCCCACTCGAGGGGACCTGGCGCCTGAGCGCCACGTGGGACCCTCGGTGGGCTCCGGGGATGGACGAAGGACAGGGGGGAAGCCGAGCAAATCTGGAGGGAGCAGGGACGTGAGTTAATAACGACGTGACGAACGTCCCAGGCTCAGGTCCACCGTCGGCAGTGGGGGAGCCAGGGCGAGGTCCATGGGACACTGCTGGTTCTGTCTTCAGGATTTTTCTGTGACTCTTAAACTGTTCCAGGCTATTCTGTTTATTTAAAAGCCGACAGTCCAGGCTTGAACCCAAGCCAGGCGCCATCACTGATCCCTCCACATGGGCAGCACCCACTGCTGGGCTCTGACTCAGGGTCACCCGGTCAGCAGGGCGAGCTTCCCACGGCAAACGTGCAGGGCCCAGACCCAGGGCCCCGGAGACCCCGCAGCAAGAACAGCAGGACCAGGCCTGCCACGGACCCTAGCTCCGTACACCCTGGGGGGGTCTGGACTTGGCCTTGGGGCCTGCAGGCTGCACGGCTGCTGAGCCCACACCCTCCGGGCGCAGGGCAGCATCCGCGGCACAGAACCGGCAGCATGATGGGAGCCCGCAGAGGACATGGCGCCCTCCATGAGGGACCCAGGGCCCAGGGATGAGGTGACGCCTCCTGTCCGGCTGGAGAGAACAGCAGGGGCGCACGCACTGTCACCCCACGAGAGCCCCATGAGGAGACCAAGGTGCGGACAGCTGCAGGCGGAGGCTGTCGGCTGCAGGGGGGCCAGGAGAGGCTGGGGTGGGGGCACTGACAGTCAGGAGCGGAGGCTGCAGCCCGCTCCAGGGGTGCTGGGGCCTCGCCGAGGGCCTCACTCTGACCGCAGGGAGGCTGTCGGGGGCTCAGTGCTAACTGCTAAGACCCGGGAGAGCACGGTGTGAAACCCAGCAGCCCACGAGCCTTCCCACAGTGGGACTTCCAAGCTGTCTACTTGGCCTCCTCCTCGACCCGCAGTTTGGATGGGCCCCGAAGCCCCTCTCCTCTGCAAGAGCGCTGCAGGCCCCCTGCCCATGGCGGAGCTCTGGTGAGAGCGTTAGCTATCACTACAAGTCAGACCCCTGCAGCCTGCGCCGTCACCACACAGGCAGGCTGGCACCCCTCGCCAGAGCCCCTCGGGACAGCGGCGCCTTCTGCAGGTTTCCCCGCCGCCCCGTGAGCACTGCAGGCAAGCACTGATAAGGCTGGTACGCGGGCACACACCCAACGTCAGCACCAGAGGGGCCCCCAAAAGGGAGCTGTTAGGTTCCCAGATGGGGAAACCCGGGCCAGAGCAACAGGGGCCTTGGCTGTACTCTCCGCCTCCCTGCAGAGAGCAGCTCAAACGTGCCACACTCCCCTGGGGCCCCAGCTCAGAGCAGCCCCTCCTTGGGGATCCTGAGGGCAGGAGCCGAGGCACCGAGTGTCACCACCACAGTTGCCAGCTGACACGCTCGGGTCTGGACGCCGCGACTGGCACCCCTCTGGGAATGGCCTCCTTGCTCTCCCCTCGTGGTGGCTCCGTCCTGTGGGGCCATCCGGCTACCGGCTCCCCCCGGCCTTCGCTTCCACGTCAGGGCCGCAGTACAGGCCCCTGGCCCGGCCGTGCCCTGCACCCCATCTGCTCCTGCCTGTCTTTCCCACCAGACTACGAATTCCTTGAGGGCTGGGACCGCATATAGTTGCACCCCAGCAGATGTCTGGGGAAGAAGGGGGCCTGGGACAAGGCCCTGCAACAGGGGCTCCACACAAGCCTTCCATGGCCGTGCGAGGGAATCATGGCCTCCTCCCTGCTGGAAGGCACTGGGGAACACCAGTGGCACGGCTGAGTCTGGGAGGTTTTAAAGGTCTCCTCTCCGGGGCCCACCTGCAGACCCCGAGGCTCCTAGACCTGGCTCTGAGCGGGAACTAAGATCCGTGCAACCTTCCCTTATGAGGGAACATGGTGTCCTTATGGAACTTGCTGAAAAAGCCATGAGACGTTAGGCTTTAGCAGCCGGGATGTGACTTGTTTTCTAAATGCTTCATGATCAGGAGATCCCAGCGGCACCTTCATCCAAACCATTAAGAGCAGCAAACACTCGTCAGACACGGCTCCTCTTATCTCCTGAGGCTCGGAGGGCGGCAAAACGCCCCAACAGTAGCTCGAAGGCAGCGGAAGGAGTCTGGCCCTTCGAGCTGGACACCCCTGCCCCTTGTCTGGTGAGCACGTGGGGACAGATTCAGTTTTTTTCACACCTCATCTTCTGAAATTTTGGTGTCCAAGGTAACATTTTAAGTAACACGCTCAGAAACACTGTAACTCACGCTCCAGCATACCCGGCTGGTTGAGGCAGACGCTGGGACCTCCGCAGCCCCACTGGACAACGAGAGGACCGGGCGGCAGGTCGGCCCCACGGCAGGGGCTGGGAGCGAGGACACTGCCTGCCCAGCGTGAGGGAAACACATGGCAGGGTTCACGCCAACCCTGGGCCGACATCCCCGCGTCCAGTCTGCACTCCCTGAGCCTGCGGGAAGGCTGGACGCGCCGAGATGCGGGTCCATCTCCGAGACGCGAGGACCAGGGGCCGGCAACCACCCTCCAGGCCAGTGAGAAGGCACCCCCAGCTCTGCCCACCATCGGGGGGACACCGGGAGTGTGCAGAAGGACCTGGTCAAGTGGGGCCACACTGCCAGGGATGGGAGAAACACTTTTGGCTTTTCAAGAACCTCTGGACAATCCCAGATGAAAACCCAGCCTAGCAGTGGCCTAGGCGCTCTCCTTCGGCCGGGAGAGCCCCGTGCTCACCAGAGCTCGTGGCTCTCAGGGAGCAGCAAGGACTGCGGCTGGCCAACGCGGGGCGGCCTGGGCGGGGCCTGGAGGCTGCCCGGCCCCGCCGTACCTTGGTGAGCAGCAGGACCCGCTTCTGGAGCCTCCGGGCCAGGGCCTCGTGGCTCTCCCGCTTCTTCCTCTCCTCCAGCAGCTGGCTGCTGGCCTGGCGGACCTCCTCCTGGAGCTGCTGCCGGGCCTTCTCCAGCCCCCAGGCGCTGCGGAGAGAGCGGAGGGGACGCGGTGAGGCGGGCAGCACCCCAGGGGCCCACAGCCCGAAGCAGAGCTGCACGTGCGGCCGCTCACCGTCATTTCCTCGCTTCTGAATAGCTACTTAGAGCCTTTCAGGAGTCTCTGCATTTTAAGCAGACACCCGGGGTGATTCCAGAACACGGCGGCTGCGCACCTCCTGGCGCGAAGGGAAGGGCTGTCGGCGGCAGCTCTCGAGGGGAGGAGGGGACGGGCTCCTGCATCGGCCCAATCACGGCCACACGCTGTGGGGATCGGGCCACGCCGCCCTCCGGGGCGCCCTAAAAGCCCTCTAGAGCACTCAGCGCCAGGGGGAGCCGTGAGCCCCCGCCCGGGGAACGGGCTCTCCTCCTGAGCCTCCCCGTCCTCTCCTTTTCCCCTTTCTTACTACCGGGACCTTGGGGCCTGCACTGCACCCCACCATCCCCCCTGCGCCTTGTGCCCTGCCCTGCTTTCCCCTCTCCTCCAGGCCGGAGAAAGAGCCCCCTGCTCCCGGGCACCCCCAGACCACAGGCCATGCGCCCCACTCCAGCCTGGCTGTCCGGTGTCTCAGGGGACTGGTCCCCCCGGGGGTGTGCCCCCAGGACATGTGAATCCCTGGAAACCCCACTCCAGGAGTCCTGCAGACCCCCAAAGCCTCCCTGGGCTCCCCCACCTGGGCATCGCCCACCTGCCTAGACCACGGGGAGGGCTGGCCCGGCGCCCAACAGGCCCCAGCAAGGAGCAGGAGCCCGGGGGAGCAGGAAACAGCGACTCCAAGCAGCAACCCCTTCACAAAGGCAATCAGCCAGACCTCAGACGAGGAGAGCAGAGACAGATCTCCCAGGCTCTGCTTCACTTATCACACTTGCTCAGGTACCGGCCAACGGGAACAATGGGGCAACTTCGGTAAATGTACCATTTTCTGATCACGGCTATGGACAAGTGTAGGCTCACGTCATTCCTATCACTCTTGGCATCTAATTACTTCTGTTTTGCTTTGATTACATGATTTCCAGAAAGAAAACCTTAGTGCACAGGGATGGCGGATAGTGCTTTCTTTGGAAGAAGTCTCCAAAGCACTTTTTCTATGTCATAATTTAGTACAATTCTTTAAGCAATCAAGATACCATTTGAAAGCGAATGTGAACATCAGGAGGGGCTCAGTGGAGGCCCAGGCCACATGGCACCAGCTCCAGAGTCCCACCGTCACCCCATCCTGTTCCGCACACAAGCCACTTGGGAAAGTTTCACAGCGAAATGTAACCTAATGCAGAGAAGGCAAACTGCCACAGCCACTGCTGGGTGCTCCAAAGAGAAAACACAAACCAGGACAAACATTCACTGGAAACGGGCATGTTGAAGGGCTACTCTGAGTCCAGTTCAAATCAAAACCGTTTCATCACCGAGACTGTGAACCTGACCCACGAGTCGTTGAATTCAGGGGGATGCCTAGAAGGGCCACAGCCCGCCGTGTGGCGAGGGTCACTCAATTGGCAGGATGGCCACTGCTTCACCATTTCAACCAGCCCCGCACATGGAGGCAAGAACGAGGGCGCGTCACCTTCCAGGTGAGGGCACGGCGACGCGGGTCGGGGCAGCCTCGAGGGGACGGGGCAGTCCTGGGGCCGGCAGTCCCTGCAGGGAGGGAAGACCCAGGGCCGGAGCCTCCCCCCACGGCTCGTGCAGGTGCACACACACCGAGGCGACGTGGCCACGCTCGGACAGCCAAGGCGCTCGAGCTGCTGGTGCCTGGGAGCAAGGCCAGGCCCCAGACACTGGGACTTCGTCCGAGCCGGCCACTGACGCAGGGAGCAAGCCCGTAGGGGCTGGCAGGGCCTCGGCCACTTCAGGGAAGGACGGGCACCAGGCACCGAGGGTGCAACCACCCCACCCCGGCCTCGGGGGCCACGCGAGGAGCCCTGCAGGGCGTGGTGTGTGCCGACATCCAGGGCACCCACAGGAGCTAGGCGAGGCCTTTCAGGTCGAGCTGGGCTGGGGGAGCAACGTTTGTTTGCAGGGATGGAAAGGAGCCTCGGCTCTCCCGACAGACACACACCCAGAGCCAGAGGCCAGAGGACTCTACAGGGGTCCCCAGGCTGCGGGGCAGGAGGGGAGCAGCCCCCAGTGGCAGACCCACCCCGCCCTGCCAGGAGCCCACGTCACAATCTCCATCCGGATCCAACGGCGGAGGCGCCCGGAATGCTGGGCTGGCCTGGCTGCATGTCCCGGCCCACCGTGGGGCCCGACCCTGCGGGATGCTCAGGGGCTGCCGAGGGCAGAGCGGCCTCAGCATGTGACAGGAGAGGACACCATGAGCTCTCTCCACAGGGCCTTGCTCAGGACACGGGCAACCCGGCCCCAAGCTGGCGTGTTCATTCACACACTCGCTCGTTCCCTCGACACCAACTGGACTCAGAACCCACAGCGAGCCACGTCCTGGGAGAAAACAGGGTGGGGAGAATTTAACACAGGGTGCTGCCAACAGCATGAAGCCGTAACCAAGGGAGCTGCAGGGAAGCACGAGGCTGTGAAGGGGGCTCAGGCTGGGGAACCAGGGGAGGAGGCCGAAATAGCACACACCGAGAAAGCTTCGGGAGGGTTTCAGGCCGCAAGAGGGAGGCCCTGCCAGCGGGGCCTAGCTGCTCTCATGGAGGGACGTGGCCCCCCGTCCTCCCAGCCCCGACTGCACAGGCCCCACACACGTGGGCAAGGTGCACACAGACCACAGGCCCTGACACACGCGGGTCTGGAATTAGAGACGAGTGAGCAGAAGACGGGCCACGTGTGGATAAAGAAAGATACACTGTAGGACACAGGGGGACATCGTTTGAGGAAAACGACGAAGGGAAAGGACAGAGCGTGAGAAGGGGCATTTGACAGAGGAAAGGTGGGGGGCCGGAAGTGATGCCACCGGGGCCTCTCGCAGGGGCCTCTCTCTCTCTTTCCAGGAATCCAGCACCAAGTGCCCCAAACTGGCGTTTCAAAGCACCTGCCCCCAAACAGGCCTCAGCCCTGCTGCTGTGCAGGTGGGAGGGGGGCTCAGCCGGCTGACCCCACAGGCCCTTCGAGAGACCCACGGGCGGAACACTGGGCCCCAGGCCAGAGCACCCACCCTGAGACAGCACCCCCCCCCCTGGAAGAGCCCCCCCTGGAAGAGCCCCCCACCCCGGAAGAGCACCCACCCCGGAAGAGCCCCCACCCCCAGAAGAGCCCCCCCGGAAGAGCACCCACCCCGGAAGAGCCCCCAGGCTGCGGCTGCCGGCGGGGACGGGCGCTCCCTTTACCCACCCTTCCTGGGAAGGAAAGAAGAGAAAACTGACAGAAAATGAAACCAGCTCCACGCTGGGGCTGCACTCCTGGGTCACTGGCATGCCCGTGAGTGCTGGGAGTTCAAAGCGACGCTCCTCTCCGCGAAAGCGAAGCCGGGCTGCCCACTGAGCGACGCTCTCGGAGCCGGTGCCTCCTGCAGAGAGCGAGCCCTGAGCTCCTGTGAACCCGTCTCTGTGCCCGTGGGGTCACCGCAGTGAACCCCAACACGATATTCCCCGGAAAACACCAGGCCTGGGCCCGCGTATCCACTCCCGGGGAGGAACGGAAGGCCACGGCGCTTTAATGACCTCCAGCGGCCCCTCACTAGCTGTCCTCTCCCCGCCCGACCCCACCCTGCGCTCCCTGATGCTGAGCACGGGATGCTCCGGAAGCCACACCTCCGAGCACGGCCCCAGACAGCCCCGGTGGCACAGGTCAGCCCGCGGCTGGCCTCCAGGGGCCCAAGATTTGTTAGCAACCACAT
The DNA here is from genome assembly GCF_015220235.1 of Choloepus didactylus. Taxonomy (NCBI): domain Eukaryota; kingdom Metazoa; phylum Chordata; class Mammalia; order Pilosa; family Megalonychidae; genus Choloepus; species Choloepus didactylus. The sequence continues at coordinate 25,672,773 of NC_051327.1, read as the reverse complement.
CTTTGTATACAACCAAGGTAACACTTATAAAACGTTAATCAAACTTTTGCAAAATCTCTAAAGTTAATGTTAAGAGATAGACTGTGGTGATGAACGCATAACTATGTTATCACACTGTGGACAGTGGATTGTATATCATGGATGATTGTATGGTGTGTGAATGTATTTCAATAAAACTGAATTTAAAAAAAAAAAAAAAAAAAATCCCTAAAGTTCCTTAACTCTTAGGGAGGTGAGGTTTGCAGACCAGAGTCCACAAACGCCCATGATCTCCACCTCCTGCAGGTGAGGGAGCCCAGGCCCCGGGGGACTCGGGGAGCAGCAGGCGGCCGGAGGACCTACTTCCCAGCCCGGGGCCGTGTTCCGAGCTCTGGGCCCTGTTACCAGCTCAAGGCTGTGGTCTGTGCTCGCGGCATGTTCCGTGCTCGGGGCTCTCCCTGGCTCGGGCCCACAGGGGGACGCCACCCTACCCAGCACTTGCAGGGAAACTACAGAAGCTCACGGCCTGGGTCCGCCTGCCAAACGAGTGGGCAGGTCAATCCAACAGGATGGAGAGCCGAAGTCTGAGCAGCGGGGAGAAGTGGACGGCAGGCAGCGCGGGCACAGGGACATGTGAGGCTGGAGGGAGACACGACTGGGCCGTGGCACATGCCCCTGGGAGGTCAGGGTGTCAGCTGCCAGTGGGCACCCCCCAGCTCGGGGCAGCAGGAGACCAGTCAGGACCCCCGTGGAGTGGGCGCTGCCTGCACATGAGGCTTTCAGAGCAGCACAGGCTGACGGAGCGAGCCACGGCCACGGGACAGGAAGCAGGAGGCCGCGGGCACCAGAACCAGACCTCTTGAGGGAAGACGGAGCGACACGGGGACTGGAGAAGAGGACACGGCGGCAGTGGGCTGAGGGGTCGCTCCAGGTGGTCAGGGGAGCAACTCTAGAATCCCGCGAGCCTCCCGAGAGGAAAGGGGCCAAAGTCACGCTGGTCGGCTGCACACGTCCCCTCAGCTCCTGGGTCCAGCCGTCTTAGGAGGCAGCAGCAGAGCCAACGCACACGCGTGACAACTACTGTGATGCCCTTGGCCAGGCACCCCGCGAGAACAGCTCTGCCGGGATTGGTCACGAGAGAAGCCCAGGGCTTCCGTGGGAATCGGACCCAGGCAGGGGCCTCTGACTCCCACAGCCGGCAGCACCCAAGTGGCCCCATCCAGGCGCTTCTCCGCGCTCTGGGTGCTTGAGCTGTCTGTCTTGGAGAGGGAAGGTTTTAGAAACTGCAGCTTTTCATGGGGGGCAGCTGGAGAGCAGGGAGCAAGCCACGGGCAGAAGGTGATAAAGGGGGGAGCCCCCAGAACTCCTGAACTGAAGACTGACCTGCGCAGCGACAGGCCGCGAGCACCGGGGCAGTGGTCCATTCAAGGGCGCCCTCGCACTCAGGCCTCCCAGATCCCCCACGTGAATTCCTGCCACCTCCAGCTCCCCGTCCCCAAGGCAGTGAGCCGAGGCCACAGGGTTCCGGGGCCTTCCACACGCAGGGGCCTCCCCTCCAGCCACAGCACCGCAGCCACGAGAGCTGGGATCCCAAGCTCACTGCGCTCTGGCTGCGCTCACCAGGCGGCTGTGGAATGGGGGGCACTCCCAGGAAAGACAGGTGCACCCCTCTGCCTGGGACCCCCCGGGGGCCCACCTGTGGCCATCAGCATTTACATCGTCTAATTCCAGACGCAAAAGCCTCCAGCATCAGGACACATTTCTCTGAGAAAAAAAAACACACACACACGCACAAAAAAAACAGCAGAAACAAAACCGGAGAACAAGAACAACGAGGGCCGGAAAAATCGCCAACCAAAGCTGTGGCCGAGGCAGCAGGGAGGCTGTACCCGGCCTCCTGGCTGCCTCCACCGTCCATCACTCGCATCACCACACCCGCTCGCGTCCCCGGGTAAACAGCAGCTTGAAACTGCGATTTCAGCTCCATCCCAGCCGCAGCGGCCAGTCCAGCAGCTCCTCGGTTCCCGCCGCCGTGGTGTGGGGCCTCCCGGGGAAGGGGCCAGGGTGGGACCCGGTGCTGGGGGCTCCAGGGGAGGACAGGGGCCCACAGGCCAGGAGCACAGCCCTGACAGGTGAGGACGGGGAGGGAGCAGCGGGGTGGGAGGGGTTGTGAGCCTCGCCCCGTTTTCCCAGTGTGGAGATTCGACCCCTCCCACCAGAGAGGCCCCGGGGGGCTGCAGCGGTGGAGCCAGGCTGCAGGCCCAGCGGCCAGCAATTGCCCATCCTCAACCTATTTTTGTAAATAAAGTTTTATGGGAACGCAGCTACACCCGCTCGTTTCCGTGTGGTCTTTGGCTGCTTTCCTTTGACAGAGGCCAAGTGACCCAAAGAGCCAAAATATTTACTTCCGCTGGCAGGGACACCTGCTGAGCACCCACGCACCCAGCTGGCAGGCCTGGAGGACCTGGGTCGGGGTTGGGGGGAAGGAGGGAAGAAGGCGTCAGCACCAACCAGCCAGCCCCTCGCCCAGGCCTGACCAGAGCCCCTGCCGGCCTGACAGGCCCACAATTCACTGTCAGCTCACACCTTCCTGGGGGAGCCCCAAGCAGGCCCAGGGAGCCCGTTTCCTCAGCCTGAACAGAACGGCTCTCGGCGGCTCTGAAGTCGGGCTTCTGGGCACGCAATGCGCCAAAAAAAGCTCAGAAGATGTTCGCTTCCTTTCTTCCCTGTTCTATCTAGCATAATCTGAGTAGAGTGAGGGGAACTGGTTTCCTTAGACACACTCCGGACTTCCCTGCCCCGTTTCTCAGTTCAGGAAACTGAGGCCTGCAGTGGGGTGCACATTCCGAGGCCACGTCACTGTCCAAGGCAGAGTCAGGACACAACCTGCCTCCTGAGGCAGCACCCCAGCTCCCTCCCTGAGCCGGTCTGGATGCACTATGTGCCCAAAACGCCATGTTCTTTGATGCAGTCTTGTGTGGGCAGATGTATTAGTGTCGATTAGGTTGGAACCTATTGATTATTTCCATGGAGATATGACACAATCAACTGTGGGCGAGACCTTTGATTGGATAATTTCCATGGAGGTGTTACCCCGCCCATGCAGAGTGGATCTTACTTAAATCACTGGAGTCCTATAAAAGTGTTCACAGACTGAAGGCGGTGCTACAACTTAGATGGTGCGTGAAGAAAACAGAGAGCCAGCCTGCCCAGCAGAGCGTAAGAGGCGTGCGTGCATGAGCCACGTGTGCGTCAGTGTGAGCTGTGTTGTGCTGTGTGTGCGCACGCTGCATGTGTGTACGCTATGTGTCTGCTACATGTGTGTGCGTGCGCTACATGCGTATTGGGTATTGTGTTGTGTGTGCTACATGTGTGTACATGTGCCACACGTGCATGTGTGCTCTGTGCTACGTGTGCTATGTGTGCACGCGCACACACACAATCAGGGTGGTGGGAGACGGCCCTCGGGGAAGCAGCCGGAGCCTCCATCAAAGCAGCACCCTGGGGAGCCTCCCACTCCGGCGGACGCGACCAGGTCGGTGTGGCGCTGGTTCGGGCGTGCGGTCCCTGGCCGGCCCAGGAACAGCGAGGGCCCCTGATCTGGGGTTTAACGGAGACGGTGCGTCAAGTCGGACAGACGGGAACGGACGAGACAGGACCAGCTCGCTGCCGCCTCCCGCTTTGGAGTCACCCACCAGCCTGATTAGCAGCCCCGCTGCCGAGGCTGGCGTCGCCGCGATCGTCTCCCCGCTGGCAGCCGGGCCGGAGCGCCTGCCCTCAGCGGCCTTTGATCGATGCCCGTGTGCAGCAACAATCCTCCCGGCTGCCTCGCGGGCTGGTCAGTGGTGCTGTCCCGCCTGCTTATCTCCCGTCGATTCTGCCTCCTCTGCCGGAGCACCGGCAGTCGACACCCAGCGAGGTGCGCGTCCTGGCACCCCCATCAGTCAGGGGCACCCCTGGGGGCCCCAGGGGAGAAGGGAAACCTTGCCCTGCTCAGCCAGGGTTGATGAAGCCTCCACACACTAACACTCGAGTAATAAACCCCTCCACGGCACTGCCCAGGCCAGCGCCACAGCGACGAGAGAAATGAGATTTTCAAGAATTATCAGTTTCTCGTCCGTTAGCTTCTGGGGAGAGCGGAGCGTAAAGGGAGGCATGTGCTCTGCCGGTGCCACGCCAACACGGCCACTCCCTCACTCATCCCCCTCGCCGCCCCATGCTCGCGGGCCCGGGAAGTCGACACTTGACTTGAAAAAGGCCAGCTCTGAACAGTGTATCTCCTCTCGAACCTCAAGCCCTGGCCGAGACAGAAGCGACCTTTACGAGGCAGGGTGGGCGCCGTCTGAACCACTGGGGACACCTGCGTGCTCGACACACCGCTGCCAAGTGGGCCCAGCTCCCAGGAGGCGCCAAGGAACAAGCCCACCTGGGTCTCGCCCCCGGCCTCGGAGGAAAGACACAGCCCTGCACCGCGGCAAAGGCCAGGATCCAGGAGGCGGCCAGACCTGGGTCCAAATCCTGGCCGCACGGTGGTAAACCAAGGATGTAACATCTGCTTCATGAGGGTCTTCAGATAGAGCATTTTGTGTAGGAACCAATGCACTGCCCGGCGACCTGCGGGCGCGCGAGGCCAGTCTTTGTTGGCAGGTGGTCGAGGGGTCACTGTGCCCTCTCACGACGGCTGCCAGGGCGCCAGGGGACGTGACCTGAGAAACACCTCCAAGCCCACGGAACTCTCCTGCTCGTCTGCAGGCAGGCAGGGCTGCGGGCCGCAGCGCCCAGAAGGACAGGTCAGACGGGACAAGGCATGGTGGGCATGGAGGGCACCGGGGAGGCTCCCGGGAAGAGGGGCCCCCAACGGCCTCGCGGAGAGCAGGCCCAGGTCAGGTCTGTGTGGGGGGCAGTGCATGCAGGCGAGGTTGCTGAGCAGAGCACGTGGGCAGAGGGCTGGAGAAAAGGCCCACGATGGCAGGCAGAGTGTGACACTGGAAAACACTAGGATTTCCACATCAGGCAAAACTCGATCCATCAACAATCTGCCCCGATCAGCGTGGGCAGGTGAGATGAGCCCCGTACGAACCAGGCCTCCTCCACAGGTACCAAAGGAGGGCAGTGGGGCTGGGGAAGGGGATGGGGGTGCAGGACAGAAAATCATTTGCGGGGCAGGCTGGGGCAGTCGATTCCCGGGCAGCTCCAGGGCTCCGAGACCAGCGGCCCGCGTGGCTCCGACGATGAGGGGACGGGCACTTTGGGGACACTGACGTCCACGCCAAGAGGACGCTTCTCGTGTAAACTAATGAAACGGCCCCGGGGGTTGTGCCGTCAAAGAGCCGTGCTGAAGTGGTGGCCTTGGGCAGGGGCCGGGGTGGTGGTGACGGAGAGGCCGCAGTGAAATTCAGAGGAATTTCAGAACTTCAGAAGCTCGTGACTGGAGAGCATGGAAGAGCAGAGCTCTGCCGTGATTCTGGGAACCTGTTTTATTTCCTTAGAGCTTGGGGAGTAAAGGAGCTGTCTCTGCGGCTCAGTTCTGGACCACCCTGGGGGCAGCCGCGGCCTCCTGGGGACAGGGGCCTCCACACTAGCCTGCAGGGCGACCCGAGAGGGGCTGGGGGAGGTGGGGAAGGGGAGACGGGGGCCCAGCGCACTGGGGGCTGCACGTGGAAGGGCCCACACAACCAGGGGCCCCGCGCAGGCGGCTGTGGTGCTCACGGAGTCTCTGGCCATGCTGACCGCCACCAGCTGACGCCGCAACTGCCCATCTGCTGGGCGAGATTAGGACACGGGAAGCACAGCGCCGCAAGCAGGACGCAGGGAAAACCCATTTCCTGAGCCACCGTGGTGGCCTCGCCATTCACCGCAAATTCACCAGGCGCTGAACACGATTCTTAGAAAAAGACCCGTGGCGTTTACCTCACACCTTCGAGTATCTGCTCCTCTTACATCCTGCTGTTGGCCCCGGGGAGCCCGGGCAGACGCAGGGTGGCCTTGGAGCTCCCATACATGACCCAGCGCCGAGCAGGAGGAGCGCCAACACCTACCAGGCATGGGCGTCACTCATGCAACAGACGTCACCACATTCACCACCCCCAAGCCAAGGGCAGCGCCGTGATCCCCAGGCCGAGGGCAGGGCCGTGACCCCCCAATGCCAAGGGCAGCGCCGTGACCCCCAGGCCGAGGGCAGGGCCGTGACCCCCCAATGCCACAGGCAGCGCTGTGACCCCCAGGCAGGTGACAAGCCAGGCTGAGGAGAGGCTAAGAACCAGGTGAAGGTCACACAGCCTGTCAGTGACGGAGCGGGACACAGACCCTCCGTGCCCGTGCCCTCCTGGCCATCCTGCGCAGCTGTGGGATCAGTGAGGAGGGACCGCCAGCTGCCAGGACCCCGTCCTTGCCTCCAGCCCCCCGGCAGCTGACCGGGAGGCGTCGCCCATCACCCTGCACCCCATGGGGACCCCCACAACACTCTCGCCCACAGGCTCTGGTCCTGGCAGCAGCGAGGATGCAGTAGGGCCCCTGGAAAAGGCCTCTCCCACGGCAGGGAGAACGTGCAGGCCAGTGTGTCCCCAAAGAGGCCCGGAGGACAGGCAGAAGCATTTAAAGGCCACCAGCAGGCCGAAAGCCCGCCCTGCCCATCAGGCACACCCGATCACCAGGGCTGGGCACCAAAGCGGAAGACCCCAACCCACAGGTGATGCCCTGAACCATCCCCGCCCTGCCTCGTCTCGGGGATGAGCCACACGTCTTGCCTCTGGGGCATATGCCCCGAGACCTCTTTCTCTGACGTGACCCCTTTAGGGCAAATCAATGACCGAGACCCCTCGAGGTGGGGGCACAGGAGAAAGCTCCAGGAGGCTGCGGTCACAGCCCCCACTCACAAAGGCTGCCCGTGTGAACACCAAAGGGCCCCCAAAAAAGTGGTGGTGGTGGTTGGAGGCCAGTAGAGACGGGCGGCTGGAGCGGGGGAGGCTAAGGGCACAGGAAGCTCCGGACAAGAGAGGCAGCTGCCGGCGGGCGGAGGGGCACTTCCTGCGGCATGCGAGGCAGTGAGATCCGGCTGCCACATGGGCAGAGTCGGTTCAGCTAAGTTTCTGCGCTGTGGCCACTGCTCTGAGATGCACAGGGGGCCCCAAACCCCAAGTAACATTGTCCATTTCCTTAGCCGCGTCGGGGGTCACCCCTTCTGCTTCCGAGGGGGTTCTGGCTGCGGGGGCTGGCCAAGCACCTCCCTGTCACCCCGAGGGCACGGCTCCTTCTCCCCAATACCAGGACCTCAGTCCCCTCAACGGTCCTGCCTGGGGCCATGGCAGAGGCCCAGCCCAGCGGGTCCGGAGGCCGGGCACAGACTGAGGGCAGCTCGGCCACCGCCAAGCTGGGGGCCCCGAGCTCAGGCCGGACACTCGAGCCCAGTTCCCTTGTCTGGGAAGCTCATCTGGAGACGAAACAACACCCCGCAGCAGAGCACCTTCCGTGCTGCTCCTTCCTCCCTCCCCTCCTCCTCCCCGACAGTGGTGCTCAGCGATTCCTGAAAAGATGGTGCCGAACCCCAGTGGCTGCCCGCCTCGTGCCAGCAGGCATGGTGAGGCCCGAGCTTGTCCTGAGCACCGCGCTCCCCTCGGTCCTTCCCAGGGTCACTGAGGAGAATGAGCCGCCTGCCCCGCGTCCCTGAGGCCGAGCGGGCAGCACAGAGCGTCACAGCACTCGGGGAACACGGCGTCTCTGCACTCCCCCTTCTGTCAGCTCCAGCTCTGGAGGGGCCGCGTTCCCGTGGGGCCCGGCTGGCCTTCGGGGGCTGGGTTCCCTCCCCGTCCGGCGGCACCCAGGGCTGTCACCTGACTTCATTCCCATCATCCTTGAAAGTCCGAGGTCGGGGGTCTGCCAGGTGCCCAAGGTGACCCCCTGACACCCCCTGACAAAGAAGGAGCTGCAGGGAGGTGGGGGGACATCTCCTTGAGAGCCTCAGCTGGGGCGCAGCTGTGAATTAAGTTTACAGAATAAGTTGTTAAATCGCGATTCAATTGAGATAAAATTCACCATTTTAAAGTATACAATTCAGTGGTTTTTAGTCTATTTGCAATGTTGCGCAACCACGATCACTGTTGAGTTCTAGAACATTTCCTTACCCCCAAAACAAACCCCCAAACCCACGAGCAGCCACTCTCCGCATGGATCTGCGTGGTCCGTGCGTTTCACAGTAATGGAGTCACATGACGGGTGGCCTCGGGGCCGGCGGCCTTCACTCTGGGTAGGTGTTGGGTTCGTCCGTGTGGCCACACGCGTTGCTCCATTCCAACGTACGGCTAGTAACGTGGCGTGGCATGGATATGCCACATCGTGTTTACCCATCCATTCGCTGACGGACATCTGCGTTCTCAACACTCGACGATGAGTGCTTGTGCATAAGTATTTGTGTGAACATGTTTCCATGTCTCTCCGGTGTTCAGACCAAGGCATGGAACTGCTGGTCACAGGGAACTCGGCCTTTAACCGGACTCCTTCCCAACGCTGGGAGCCAGTGCACATCCCACCAGCTGCATGGGGGGTCCCGGCTGCCACCCCCCCCAACACCCGCCATCCATTACTGTCACCGTTGACTCCCACGACTACTGCTCTCGTGGGCGGGCGTGGCCTCGCGGTGAGAGCCGCACCTCCCTGGCGGCGAAGGAGGTTGTGCTTGTGGCCCACGCACACGTCGGCTGCGGACAACTGCCCCTTTCGGTCTCTCGCCCCTATCCGATCGGGCTTGTTGTTGGGTTCCAGCCGCTCTTCGTACCCTTACTGGATACAGGTTTGCAAAAATTTCCTCCCGTTCTGTGCAATGTCTTTTCACTTTCTTGATAGTGTCCTTTGAGGCACAGGTTTTTAATTTTGAGGAAGTCTATTTTATCTATTTTTTCTTCTGCTGAGTGTGATTTTGGTGTCATGTTTAAGAAAGTTACCAAATCTGATGTCACAAAGTTTTACGTGCTTCCTTCTAAGAGTTTTATAATCTCAGCTCTTGCACTTAGGTTTCTGATCCACTGTGGGTTAATTTTTGTATGTGGTGTGAGGTAGGGGCCCCAGTTCAGTCTTTCCACGTGGATGTCCCATTGTCTCAGCACCTCTTGTTGAAAAGGCCAGCTTCTGGCAGCCCTGTTGCAGCGCAGCAGCCACCAAGGCCCGGCTGGGTTTCCAGGTTCTCAGCCCAACCACAGGGTCTACAGCTGTGTGGCACCCACTGCTCTGAGTCCCTGGCTCTGCAGTGAAGTGTGAGACCCCAACCTTATTATCCCAGTTCAAGATTTTTTGGCTATTGGAGTCTCTTGCATTTCCCATATCAATTATAGGACCAGCCTGTTCATTTCTGTAATAAACACAACTGGGATTTGGATAGGAACTGAATCGATCTGTGGATCAGTGTGGGGAGGGCTGCCCCTCTGAACCCACAGACATGAGGTTTCCGTCCACCTATTCAGGTCTTCATCAGTTTACTTCAACAATGTTTTGTAGTTTTCAGTGTACAAGTCTTGCACCTCCATGGTTAAGTTTTTCCTATTTTATTATTTTTGATGCTATTGTAAATGGAATTTTCTTAATTTCGTTTTCAGATTGTCCATTACAAGAGTAGAGAAATATGACTGATTTTTTATATTAATCCTGTATTCCGCAACTCTGCTGACATTGTTAGTTAGCGCTACTATTTTACTGTGTGAGTATTCTTTAGGATTTTCTCTATGTAAGAGATTATCATCTGCAGATAGTGATGGTTTTACTTCTTCCTCAGCAATCTAGATGCTCTTTTTCTCTTTTACTTTTCTCACTGCCCTGGTTAGAACTTCCAGTATGATGTTGTCTTATTCTTGATCTTAGGACAAAAGTATTAAGTCTTACAATAGTAAGTGTGATGGCGGTCTTTTCAGAGCCGCCCCGGATCAAATTGAACAAGTTCCCTGGTATTCCTGGTTTGCTGATAGCTTCATCAAACAGGACAATGGTGTCGAGTGCTTTTTCCGTATCTTGAGATGATCGTGTGGTTTTTCCCTCATTCTGTCAATACGGTGTATTACGCTGATTTTCTTATGCTGAGCCAGTGTTGCTTTCCTGGGATAAATCCCACTTGCTTGTGGCATGTATTCCTTTTTATATGCTGCTGGATTTGGTGTCCTGGTATTGCACTGGGGATTTTTAGGTCTCTACCCATAGAGATGTTGGCCTGTAGCTTTCCTTTCTTGTGTCGTCTTCGTCTGGCCTTGGTTTTGGGGCAATGCAAGCCTCACAGAATGAGTTAGAAAGTAATCAGCCCTGCTTTCTGCAAGAGCTTGGGAAGGAATGGTGTAATTCTGCTTGAAGTTTTTGGAAAAAATCACCAGCAAAGCCATCTCATCATGGGCTTTTTTTGTTGTTGGCAGCACTTCAATTGCTGATTCAATCTCTTTATTCTTGTTACAGGTTTGTTAAGATTTCCTATTTCTTTTGAGTCAGTTTTGGAAGTTCATGTGCGTCTAGGAATTTGTGCATTTCATCAAGGTTATCTAATTTGTTGGCACACGACTGTTCCTAGTATTCTCTTAAAATCCCTTTTATTTCTGTAAGTGTAGTGATAACGTTCCCACTTCCATTCCTGATTTTAATAATTTGAATCTTCTCTCTTTTCTTGGTCAGTCTAGCTAAAAGTTTCTTGATCTTTTCAAAGAATCAACTTTTCATTTTGTTGGATTTTCTCTTTTCTTTTTTTATTCTTAAGATTGTTTATTTCTGTTTAATCTTTATTACTTCCATGCATCTGTCTGCTCTGGCTTTAGTCTGCTTTTCTTTTACTGGCTTCTAAAAGTGGACTGTTAAGTTATTGCTTTGAGATCTTTCTTCTTGTGAAATGTAGGCATTTGGAGCTGTAAGTTTCCCTCTGAGCACCGTTTTCACTGCATCACGTAAGTTTCGGTAGGTTGTGTTTTCATTTTCATTCACCTCAAAATATTTCCTAATTTCCCTTGTTATTTCCTCTCTGACCAATTAGTTATTTAACAATGTGCTGTTTAACTCCCACGTCTGTGAATTTTCCAAGTTTCCTCCTGTTACTAACTTCTAGCTGTATTCCACTGCGGCTGAAGACACCGTGCACGACTTCAATCTTCTTAAACTTTCCAAGACTTGTTTTGTGGCCCAACACGCGGCCCACCCCGGAGAGCAAGCTGTGTGCCCCAGGAAGCACATCCTACGGACGCTGTGTCGCCTTCGTTTCTCACCTTCCAAACAGGGTAACGGCCTCCACCCCCGGCTTCTCACACAGATCAGAGAGAACGTGCCCAGGTACCAGGGCAGTCCTGCGTTCACGGTAGGGGCTCTACCCACAGGTGGCAGAGACAAACAGCCGTCCAGGACGCCCTCCCAGCCGGCCTTGGCTCCTTGCTGGAAAGCAGGAAGGGCAGGCCTGCCCAGACCAGCGCACGGGGTGCAGGGAAACGGGGGTGCAGGGGCAGGGGGCCACAGGGTACGGGGGCGCGGGGTGCAGGGGGACAGGCGCCAGCGGCCCCCTAGCCGCAGGGACACTGGGCTGGGCTGGCTCTGCCGGGTACCACCCTCCCTGCGGGCCCAGCCTCCGGGCGCCCACCTGCACTGGGGAAGGGGCTCACCCCAGCCGTGCACCCTCTTCCCCCAAGAGCTCGAGGCCTGCCTGTGTCCCCAACCCTCTCAGCAATCTCGGGGCACAAGACCCCCAGCAAGCGGAGGAAACAGGCTGGGGACCAAGAAAAGTGCTTCTCTTAACCCAAATTCTTCCAGGAAACGCATTCTAGGGTGGCCATCTGCCCATGCGATTAACATGATTAACATCCTTGGGCTGCACAGAGCAGGCCCACTCCCACGGGCAAGCCTTCCAGGCTCCTATTTTGAATAGGAAAAAGCTCCTATTCAAATGGTAACAAGCCTAAGTGCTTAGAAAGCACTTTACAAGGAGACTCCCACACTTCCTGCTTCCAGACAGAGCCTGAGGCAGGGGCTGGGGTGGGCCAGGGGGAGGACACCCCCTCCTCCCAGGTCCTCCCCCCACTGCTGCTGGGAGCCCCGGCCCCGAGGTGGAGCCCCGAGTAGAAGAGGCAGAATCACCCGTGGGAGCTTCCAACCCCCTTGAGGCCCCTGCTGGACACGGCCTCCCCAGAACGGCGCTGCCCCAGCCCGATGCTCCCCGCCAGCACAGTGCTCCCCGCCAGCACAGCGCTCCCCACCATCGCGGTGCTCCCCGCCATCGCGTGCACTGGCACTTCTGTCTCCCCCAGCAGGCAGAGGCCCTGCGTGTCCCAGCAGTGTATCCGGCTCCTAGAGGTGGCGGGGTGAAAGGTTCTGAATGAATGAACGATGCACAAAGGAACGGCGCCTAGAGAGGAGCACGTTCCCTGAGCTGGGGAACCACCGGCAATGGCTGCCAGCGGAGGGAGGGCTGGGCCTCCGTGGCCCCTGAGCGCTGGCGAGGGGGACAGAGGGGAGAACGGAGGGATACCGTGGAGGGCATGCGACGGCCGCCCAGGGCTTCCCGGGAAACCGGGGGAATGTGCCCTCCATCGGCACGCCCAGGAGGCCCGGGTCCAGCCACGCTGACCCCAGCACCCCTCGCAGAGCAGGCAGGCAGGGAAGGCCTGGGCTCAGTGCCCAGAAGGAACGTCCTCTGGGAGAACCGGCACCTTCCGGTGGAGCGAGCCCCTTTCTGACATGTAAGCGGAGGGAGCCCCAGCCTTCCTGCCTCTGCCCCCCAGCAGGAGCGGCCCAGCCAGGGGCACCCCAAGTAACAGAGCCAAGATGGGCCTCCAAAGAGCACATTTCTGAGAAGCAGAGAGACGGAACTGAGGACGCATGAGATGGGAGCGGCCTGCACAGCGGGGCGCCATCCCCATCCTCAGAGCCTCTCCTGCACCCACAGGTGCTGACGTGCAGCTCTCCAAGGCCCTCAGCCCACCCTAACTTGCTATGTTCCAGCTACGTCTCCCACTTTCTGCCCTCACACATGCCAAGTCCCTGCCCACCTCGGCCCCTCCGTGGCATCTCTCCTGCAGCCCCCTGCACTGCTAGCTCCCGCTGGAGGTGGACGGAGCTGTGCACCCCAGGGTGGCCTTGATCCCGGTCGTGGTCAACTTCCTGGGGGGCTGGGCCACTGTGAACAGGGTGTCTTTGAGATGCTGCTTCTGCCACGGGGGCCTCACTGGGCCAGGCTGGCCCCTGCACTCCTTGGGGAGAGGGGCAAGAAGTCATGGAGCAGCCAGAGCCGGAGGCAGCAGAGCCCAGGAAAGAAAGGCGGGGCTGCCACCATGTGCACCCTCGTGTGACGGAAAAGCCAAGGAACCCCAGAGACGGTGGCCAGCCAGAGACCCCGACCCCAGGAGCCAATGAATCCCCGCTGGTGAGCCGGCCCACTGCATGGAATCTGCTTTAGCAGCCAGGAAACAAGAACGCCTCTCCTACGGCAGATCTCAGCTCAACACACCCTCCACAGGGAGGCCCTCGCCCTCCGGGCCCTGGGCGCTCCTACGACAACCACAGAGCGAGCACCCTGTACCGTGTGTCTGTCCCCGCGTGGGGTCTGTGGGGCAAAGAACGGTACAAAGTGGGTGAATCTCAGCACAGGGCAGGTGCTCAGTGAAGAACCACCTGTTGAGCAAGTGAACAAGTGAACATATGGGCAGAGGGATGGACGGAAGGATGGAAGGGCAGAAGGCAACTTTTCTCATACAGCCAAAAGACAGCTCAACCTGAGCAGAAAGAAACTGATAAAGATAAAGTAAACCTCCTGCGAGTTCCAGAGCACCCAGTCTGCCGTTCCGGTGAAACAGGCACACAGAGGCATAAAGCGTGGGGCTTGGAGAGTCACAGTGCGGCCGAGGGCCGTCTGCTACGCTGATGTGAGACGTGGGGTGCCTGGGTGGAGAGCGTGCCGGTGCGCAGACTCGCTGGCTCACGGCCTGCCCTCCACTCACTGCAGGGCCGGCCCAGCTGTCCCCTCCACGCTCCCCACAAGGCCAGGGGTCACGCCCACCAGGCCCCACCCCAGGCCAAGGCAAGGGAAGGGGCCCACCGTGGGGGGCAACTGGCCTGGCGGACAGCCATGGGCTCCCTCACGAGGCCTGAGGGGGGCACCCAACACTGGGACACCCCACGTGGACGGAGAAAAGCAGGGAGAAGGGACAGACAGACAGCCACCCTGAAGAGTCGGGACCAGAGCCAGAAAAACAAGCGCCCCCAACAGCCGCCGCAGGGCAAGGCCCCCAAGACGCACCCCCCACCCACCCAAGGGCTGCCCACCCGAGGGAGCTTCCAGGCGCACGTCTTGGAAAGGACCACCTTTCAAAAGCAAGTTGCCAGAAAACCGTGACAGCGTAACAGCCACTCCAGAAGGCAAGTTCAAGCCTAGGGCAAGGCGCAGCTGCCATAAAACCTGAGGGCTGAAGACTCCGCGCCCCGAGGAGCTTGGCTGGGCCGGCAGCTGCTCCACGGGAGAGTGGAGGGAACTCAAAGAACCTCTCTCCCCGTCAGGGAGCAGGCGGACGAGGACGGCGGCAGGAGGCGGCCTGACAGCACGTGCCTTCCGTCTCCAAGGACAGCACCGATCCTGTCCTAAGGTCACAAGCGAGCAAACCAGTCACCGTCCTTCCGACGGAGGGCCTCGCCGAGGGATGGTCAGAGGGACCCGAGGCCGGTTTCTCCGACATCTTTCTGTAAAAGGATGCTCAAATAAACTTTTAACTGGAATAACTCTACACATACAGACAAGCTGCCAAGGACAGCGTGTCCGCAGCCCGGCGCCCACACGTGAGCACGCCAGCACTGGGCGGTGACGCCGGCATGCTGCCCACAGCGCATGCAGACTCAGCCTGGCTTCTCGGTGCTTCCAAGGACATCCCCCTCCTCGTCTGGGAGCCCATCCCAGGCCCCCCTCTGGAGCCGCCCGGTCCACTGTCCTCGCTGCTCGCCTTGCACAGAGCCAAGGGCCCTGGTCAGGTACTTGGTGGACGGCTCCCGTTGAGGGTCTTCCTGGGGTCTCCGATGCCCTGGCTGCAGGGATGGGTTTCCGGAAAGCCCCCTCCTGCCCTCCGACCAGGGCCTCGGCTTCAGCACGTGGCTAGGGCAGCTGGCAGGTCTCGCTAGAGAGCCACGGGTTTCCTTCTCCCAACTCTGGTCCTCGGAAGCGAGCCCCCCAGGTCCAGCCCACCATCGGGGCAGGCAGGAAAGCGCTACTGACTGAGGGAGTTCTGTGAGGAGGGACTCATGCCTCTTATTTTACACTTTGTCTATAATTTCAAACTACATTATTTATTTTGTTGCTCAAGCTGTCCCAGCTTTAGCCACCCACTTCTGTTTCGTGAGCACTGCCTTACTCGCTGGTCCCATCCCGCGCTGTCCCTGCCATGCCACGCCTCCAAGGAGCCCTGAGCCCTTTCCCTGCAGGATGGCTGGGTGTGTTCGCTGTGACTGGGTGTCACCGTTCCCAGCCTTCTCACACACAGAGCTGGGCAAGGTGCATGTACCAGCCACAAATGCACCTGTTCTGGTTTGCTAATGCTGCCATTTTGCAAAACACCAGAAATGGACTGGCTTTTCTAAAGGGGGTTTATTTGGTTACAAAGCTACAGTCTTAAGGCCATAAAGCGTCCAAACTAAGGTGTCAACAATAGGGTACCTTCACTGGAGAAAGGCCATTGGCATCTGGAAAACCTGTTAGCTGGGAAGGCACGTGGTTGGTATCCACTAGCTCCCAGGTTGCATTTCAAAATCGCCTTCTCCAAAATGTTGCTCTTGGGGCATTTTGTCCTCTCTTAGCTGCAGCTCATCTTCAAAATGTCACTATCAGTTGCTCTCCAAAATGTCACTCACAGCTGCACTGAGTTCCTTCTGTTTGTCAGCTTTTTATATAGCACCAGTGGTTTAGTTCAGACCCACCCTGAATTGGGGGGGGGTAACACCTCCATGGAAATTATCCAATCAAAGGTCTTGCCAATAGTTGATTGAGTCACATCTCAATGGAAACACTCAATCAGTAGGTTCTAAACTAATCAACGCTAATACATCTGCCCCCACAAGACTGCATCAAAGAACATGTCATTTGGGGGGACATAATACATCCAAACTGGCATAGCACCCATTTCTCTCTCTCTCTCTCTGCACCCATCCATTTGTAGCTGTAGTTAAGCCAAACATGAACTTGCACTCATCTCTCTGATGCTCGGTAACTCAGCGTTCATTTGGCTTCCTTACTTGCTTATCTGTAATTCCCTCTCCGACGGGGAAAGCTGGTCCCACTGTCCACCACCCCATTCACGTGTTTGTTCAATGCTGGTGTATGTGTAAAGAAGCTCCAGAGCTGCTCACCCAGAGCCATGGGGAGCAGCACTCACAGACGGCTCCTTGGTCTCAAGCCTTATAGCTTCCCGTCAAAATACTTCCCAAAGTTACTTGGGTAGCCCAGCCCCCTTCAGTGCGAGCACATCACGTTTGCCACAGTCTGCCCGCCAGCCGGGACCTCTTGACATTCCGGTAGATCAAAGTTCTCCTCTGCCTTGGACAAGTCTTGGGGGTTTGAGCAAAGGCCTGGAGTCATGTCTCCACCACAGCAGAGCTGTCCAAAAAGCTAGTCCACCTCAGAAGCCCTCATGCGTCCCTCTGCAGCCAGCCACCTCCCCACTCAACCCTGGGCAACCACTAACCCACTTTCCACTCTTACAGTTTTGCATTTTCTAGAAGGTCACTTGAATGGAACCACACATGTGGCCATCTGGGTCCGGCTTCGTTCACTTACTAAAATGCATCTGTGATTCATTTCGTTGCTGCAAGAACAAAGAGCTAGCTGCTCTCCACCCATCACGGAGCAGTCTGCCATGCAGCATACCAGTTTCTTGATCCATTCCTCTGCTGAAGGATGTTTGAATGCTTCCAGATTTTAGCAATTTTGAATAAAGCTGCTAGAAACACTCGTGTGCAGGTTTTTGTGGGACACCAGTTTGCAATTCTCCTGGGTAAACTCCCAGGAGTGCAATTGGTAGGGCAGAGGTTACGTCAAGTTTAACTTGGTGAGAAACTGCCAAACTGTCTCGCAAAGTGGCTGGACCATTTCCCACTGCCACCAGCAACGGAAGGCAGCTATGCTGCTCATCACCAATTTCTGTTGCTAATTTTGCTAATTTCTTTAGATTTCAGCCCTCCTCACAGGTGTATTATTGTGATATTCATTTCCTTTTCCCGAATGACAGGTGATGTTGAGCAGCCTCTGTGTGTTTGTCATCTGCATATGTCCTCTGGTGAAGTATCTGTTCAGAGCTTTTACCCATTTTTAATTGGACTGTTTGCTTTCTTGTTGAGTTTAAGAGCTTTTTACATATTGTGGATACAAGTCCTTTATCAGATTTGAGATTTGCAAATATTTTCTCCAAGGCTGCAGCTTTTTGTTTTTATACTCTTAACAGTTCCTTTCAGAGAGCAAAAGTGTTTTTTTTGTTTTTTTTGGTTTTTTTTTCATTTTAATGAGGGCAAGTTCATCAATTTTTTCTTTCATGCATCATGCTTTTAGTATTGTATCTAAAAATTCATGCAGGTGTTCTCCTACATTTTCATCTAGAAGGTCAAAGGGGTTTTTTTTGTATGTTAACATGATAATGTATCTGGTTGGTCCAAGCTAAATATTCAGAAATTGTTGGCTTCTTTAAAAATGTACATGCTTTAGAATAACAATTCCACTTAAAAGAATTTACCCTAAGGAAATAATCAGTGATACGATACTTAATATAGTAAAAAATGTAAAAACAATTTGAATACCTAACAATAAGGACTTGTTAATCAAAGTATCCATAGAAGAGAGCAGTTTACAGCCCCCCAAAAATCATGTTTAAGGATACTTAATAGGGAGAATGTTCCCAGAAGATTAAACAAAATAAGAAGGCCCACTAAACGGCACATATGGCATAAAAGTCAGGAAGAAGCTAAACCAACACGTTCCCAGTGGTTTTCCCCGGGTAGGATTATAGGAAATCTTCTATTCTGGTTTGCTGGTTTTTCCCCTTACATTGTCAAATGTTTTAAACGAAACAGGATTCCTTTTGTAATCAAACCACACACAAAGCAATGCCGACAGCCCATCCCTCCCTCCCTCCTTCCTTCCAGGTGTGGGAACAAAGCCACGAGCAAACGGAGAAAGCAGACACAGCAGACCCGGAGTGGGGAGTGGCCTCCCAAGGACAGCACCCCCGCCTCACGCACCCTTTACGGTGACACCCGTGCTGCCACGCACAGGGCGGCTGGGAATGCCCTCGTCAGCAAGGCCAAGGAGGGCAGAGGGAGCTGAAGGTCAGAGCCACGGGGCTCAGCCGGCCACAAGGCACAGGGTGGACGGGTCAGGTCACCAGCTGGGACACCCAGAAACGGCTCCCACAGACCCGGAGGCCGCTGGAGAGGGCAGCGCAAACGGACACGCAGGAAGACCCCACTCAGGAAGGAGGGTGACCCCTGAAAGAGGCAGTGTGCCCAGGAAGCCCAAGGCCCAGAGGGCAGTGTGGAGGCAGCCCAGGCCCACCAGGGCTGTGCGGGCCCTACCCATGGTGGGCTTGGTCCACTTGTCACTCCCTGGCTCCGAGCTGCTGGACCCCTCTGCAGATAGGCGGGGAGCCAGGACACGGCGTGGTCGGGTCCCCGAGGGCCCCAGCACCCCGTCTCAATACTGAATGGACAGCCCGATGTCTGGCATAGAACCGCGCGTCCATTCCCTGCTCGGGTGCCGACCGAGGGCTCATGGTGTCAGGCACTGCTTACGGCACTCAGCCTGGCAGAAAAAAGTAAACAAGGTGTAAAAACAAAGTCTGTAGTGTGTAAAATATGGAGTAAGTGCTACCGAGCATAAGAAGGCAGAGAAGAAGGACCAAAATGTGCTGGAAGGCAATGTCCTCAGTTTACAAAGGGTGGCAGGAAAGATGGCTGAGGAGGACAGAAAGGGAATTGCAGAGATCGACACTGAGGTGCCCGGAGAAAGTGACCCAGGAAGAGGAGCAGTGAACAGAAAGGCCCTAGGTAGGATCATGAGCCCTGTGTGTGCAAAGGCCCCAGGGTACACTTGTGCCCGTGTGTGCAAAGACCCTGGGGTAGGCTCGTGCCCCTTGTGTGCAAAGGCCCTGAGGTAGGATCCTGTCTGTGCATGTGGAAAGGTCCTGGAGTAGGATCCTGCCCACATGTGCAAAGGCCCTGGGGTAGGACTGTGCCTGCCTGTGCGAGGCCCTGGGGTACGCTCGTGCCCACATGTGCAAGGCCCTGGGGTAGGCTCATGCCCACACATGTGCAAGGCCCTGGGGTAGGCTTGTACCCACATGTGCAAAGACCCTGGGGTAGGCTCGTGCCCCTTGTGTGCAAAGGCCCTGAGGTAGGATCCTGTCTGTGCGTGTGCAAAGGTCCTGGAGTAGGATCCTGCCCACATGTGCAAAGGCCCTGGGGTAGGACTGGGCCCGCACATGCAAGACCCTGGGGTAGGCTTGTGCCCACACATCCGCAAAGGCCCTAGGGTAGGCTCGTGCCCGCATGTGCGAGGCCCTGGGGTAGGCTCGTGCCCACACATGTGCAAAGACCCTGGGGTAGGACTGTGCCTGCGTGTGTAAGGCCCTGGGGTAGGCTCGTGCCCACATGTGCAAAGCTCTGGGGTAGGCTCATGCCCGCACATGCGCAAAGGCCCTGGGGTAGGACTGTGCCTGTGTGTGTGAGGCCCTGGGGTAGGCTCAGGCCCACATGTGCGAGGCCCTGGGGTAGGCTCGTGCCCACATGTGCAAGGCCCTGGGGTAGGACTGTGCCTGCCTGTGCGAGGCCCTGGGGTACGCTCGTGCCCACATGTGCACGGCCCTGGGGTAGGACTGTGCCTGCCTGTGCGAGGCCCTAGGGTAGGCTCGTGCCCACATGTGCAAGGCCCTGGGGTAGGACTGTGCCTGACTGTGCGAGGCCCTAGGGTAGGCTCGTGCCCGCACATGTGCAAAGGCCCTGGAGTAGGCTCGTGCCCACATATGTGCAAGGCTCTGGGGTAGGCTCGTGCCCGCACATGTGCAAAGGCCCTGAGGTAGGCTTGTGCCCACATGTGCAAGGCTCTGGGGTAGGCTTGTGCCCACATGTGCAAAGGCCCTGGGGTAGGACTGTGCCTGCCTGTGTGAGGCCCTGGGGTACGCTCGTGCCCACATGTGCAAGGCTCTGGGGTAGGCTTGTGCCCACATGTGCAAAGGCCCTGGGGTAGGACTGGGCCCGCACATGCAAGACCCTGGGGTAGGCTTGTGCCCACACATCCGCAAAGGCCCTAGGGTAGGCTCGTGCCCACATGTGCAAGGCCCTGGGGTAGGCTCGTGCCCGCATGTGCGAGGCCCTGGGGTAGGCTCATGCCCGCACATGCGCAAAGGCCCTGGGGTAGGACTGTGCCTGTGTGTGTGAGGCCCTGGGGTAGGCTCAGGCCCACATGTGTGAGGCCCTGGGGTAGGCTCGTGCCCGCATGTGCGAGGCCCTGGGGTAGGCTCGTGCCCACGTGTGCAAAGGCTCTGGGGTAGGACTGTGCCTGCGTGTGTGAGGCCCTGGGGTAGGTTCGTGCCCACATGTGCAAGGCCCTGGGGTAGGCTTGTGCCCACATGTGCAAGGCCCTGGGGTAGGACTGTGCCTGCATGTGTGAGGCCCTGGGGTAGGCTCTTGCCCACATGTGCAAAGGCCCTGAGGTAGGCTCGTGCCCACATGTGCAAGGCTCTGGGGTAGGCTTGTGCCCACATGTGCGAGGCCCTGGGGTAGGCTCGTACCCACATGTGCAAGGCTCTGGGGTAGGCTCGTGCCCACATGCGCAAAGGCCCTGGGGTAGGACTGTGCCTGTGTGTGTGAGGCCCTGGGGTAGGCTCAGGCCCACATGTTTGAGTCCCTGGGGTAGGCTCGTGCCCACATGTGCAAGGCCCTGGGGTAGGCTCGTGCCCACGTGTGCAAAGGCTCTGGGGTAGGACTGTGCCTGCGTGTGTGAGGCCCTGGGGTAGGCTCGTGCCCACATGTGCAAGGCCCTGGGGTAGGCTTGTGCCCACATGTGCAAGGCCCTGGGGTAGGACTGTGCCTGCCTGTGCGAGGCCCTGGGGTACGCTTGTGCCCACGTGTGCACGGCCCTGGGGTAGGACTGTGCCTGCCTGTGCGAGGCCCTGGGGTACGCTCGTGCCCACATGTGCAAGGCCCTGGGGTAGGCTCATGCCCACGTGTGCAAAGGCTCTGGGGTAGGACTGTGCCTGCGTGTGCGAGGCCCTGGGGTAGGCTCGCGGCCTGTGCGCGAGGGCAGCAGAGAGAGCAGAGGAGAGGACAGGCAGAGGCCCTGTGGCCCCCTGCGGGCTCTCGGCACAGAGCACAGCTGACTCCTCGGGACCACTCTGTGGCGGTGCGGACACAGCGGTGCGGGCGGCAGGGGCTGGTGCCGGCGGAAGGCCAGGCGGGCAGCAGCGGCAAGTGCTGGTGGCGCCTGCTCCATCAGCGACAGTTGGCAGAGGGAAGAAGCAGCGACTCAATGCGAAACATATTTTTAGAACCAAGAAGATCTGCCCTGATTCCTTAAAAGTCTGAGCTCCTGGCTCGCTGCCACTCCCTACGACACTTCCACCTCATGAATCCTGCTGACCTCAACAGTCAGCCCCCGTGACCTCTGTCCCGTGCCCGTGCCCTTGCCCGCCTCAGCAGCTCACGCCCAGCAGGGTCTGACCCTGCCGTGCCCATTACCTGCGACCCTTCGATGGCCCCAGTTGGTAACTGTCACCCCCCACTCCCGGCCCACCTGCCGGGGCTCACCAGCCCCTGGTGCAGCCCTCGGTGCCCCAGCCTCCCGACCGCCTCGCACCCTCACACTGCCTCCATCCCTGCCCGGTTCAAAGTCCTGCTGTCGGCCATAATGATTTCTCCCGCGTCATCACTGTCAGGTGGCAAAGCCCACTGCTGCTGACCCTAACTCTACACCAACACCCTGCTCCAGGACGGACGGACATTGCTATAGAAACTGCACTGCCAGGCTGCCGGCCTCACTTTACATTCACGACAGCAAACCTCAAGGGCACAATCATGCCACGCTCCCAGGCCTCTCAGTCTCTACTCCATGACAACCACTTCATGCCCCTCTCTCCGTCCTCGCTGCTGGTGAGACTGGTTCCTATTTCACTGAGAAAACAGAACAAGAGAGATCTCCCCAGAGAGCCGAGCACCATGCCCACCCACCCGCCCACCTGTGGCTGAGCCCAGGGGCTCCGTCCTCCCTGCCGGGGCATGAACCGTCCATGCTCCAAGCTAAGGCAAACTGGATTTCTCTCCTCTGCTTAATGAAGGACAAAACTCCAGAACTTCTCCTCTCCCTTCTGGATCGCGTCCATTAGTGTGCAAATATACTGCACATCTCCCATCCGAAAACAGAACCCTGCTGACTCCGCGTCCCCCATCCAGCTGCCACCTACTTTTCTGACCCCCTTTCCAGCAAACATAAAATGTAAGGAAATGAGGGGACCAGCCAGCCCCGTCCAGCCTCTCTCCAACCCTCCCCCATCAGGCTTCCACTCATAGCATGTGTAGAAGCTGCTGCCGCCGAGGCCACCAATAAACTCTACACAGATGAATGCAACCCGAAATCCTCACCCGAGCAGCTCGGTCTGCAGCACTTCACACGCTGCTCACTCCCTCCACAGGAAACACCTCGAGGGTCAGTTGCTCGACACCTAACTGTTGGGGTGCTCCAGAGCCCAGTCTCCAGTCATCAGAAGGAAACAGGTGTTAGGACACACTAATAAACTAAGGAAGCAGAATGGAGAAACAGACCCACATGTGTACGTCAACCACCTGGGACAGCTCAAGGGAGAAGGTGATCTTTCCAATAAGCAGCCAAGGTCACCTGGCTGTCCATTGGGAAAAACACTCTTCCCGAACCAAACCTTCCACCACACCGTCAACTCTGGATGGACTTTAGATGTAAATATGAAAGGCAAGATAATGAAGCTTTTTAAAGACAACAGCTCCACAACATAAGCAACCAACTGTTTCCTAAGCGGGACACAAGAGGAGAGAAACATAAAAGTGAAAATGAATAAAGTAGACGTCACTGACTCTAAGAACTTCAGTTCCTCATGACATCAACAAGAGAATAAAAAAGTAAGTCACAGACAGGAGAGAAGACATTTGTAATATATATATCCAGAATATATAAAGAGTGCCTACACATCAATAAGAAAAAAGCAAACAACTCAATAGAAAAATGGGCGAAGGATCTGAGCAGGCACATCACAAAAGAAGATGGCCAAACAGCCAACAGACACACAGAAAGGTGCTCAACTGCAGGAGTCATTAGGGAAACACAAACCGAAGCCAAATGAGAGACCACTGCCCACCCATGGCACGACTAAAACAAAATGGCCAGGAAACATCAAGCCATCAGGGCCTCCTTCACAGCCGGGATGGGTAGAAACTGGTGCCACTAACTTGGGAAGGGGCTCGACATATGTGTATCTGGTGGCCCAGCAGCTCTACCCCCAAGTGCTCATCCAACATAAATGCAACGTGCAGTCACCAAGCGACAGGGCTGTAGCAACCGGGTGCGTGGTGGCGCTATTCGAAAACAGCCCCAAGCTGGCAACTACCCAGACGCCCAGCAGTGGAACGGTTTCAAAACCTATGCGGCACGCTCACAAACGGCACAGCCATGGCGACGACGAGCACAGCCCCCGCCCACAAGCTGGAGGAGGTGCATGAGCGGAGGACTAAAGGACACCTGACAATACCACTTTACTACTCTACGCAAATGAGATTCTAGGCTCCATTTGTAAGATCAAAATCAGGCAAAACTCACCGGTGATGCCGGGAGCCAGGAGAGCAGCTGCTGGGGAAGGGCAGGGCCGCTGGAAAGGGACTCCTGGGGGTGCCCGACCTGGGCTGGTACACAGGTGAGTTCACTGAGCATCTGCACATTTTTCTTATAAACATGACACTTCAATAAAAAGTTACGGGAAAAAAGTTAATGCCTCCAAGTGAAAAAATCAATGAAGAGCCAAAAAGACTGTAAAAATATCTCTGGAAAGGCTTTTTGAAAAAAGGAGAAAGCCCACATTCCCGGGACCACGCACAGTCTCCCTTGGGGGTGGAATGAGAGGGGAGACGAAGCGGCCCAGGCCACAGTGCTGCTTCCCGGCCACCGGGGCCCTGGAACACAGAGGCCGCTGAGAGAGAAGGCAACACGACGGTCCTTCACCGAGCAGGTGGACGACAGCAACAGCAGCGACTGCCACCAAGGGAACGAAGGGGCGAGAGGACGAGCCCCCCAGAGCCTGCCTGCGAGGGGCTGCCCGCTCACCCCGTCCGCGGACAGCTCCAGGGCGGGCGCGAGAAAAGGAGCAGGCACAGCAGGGGAGACGGAGGCCCCTGAAGGCCCAGCTGCTAAAGACCCCACAGCGTGGGCTCTTCTCACCTTGGAGACAACCGAGTGCAGAGCACAACCCACACAGGGCGGAAGGGGGCAGGCCGCGGGCTCCACGGTGGGGACGCAGGATCCGGCAGCACGAGGACGGCCCGACGGGACCTGTGACCACCAGGCTGGCCTCGTGCCCGGGAAGAAAAGGCCTCGTCCTCCTGGAGACAGGCAGGGAAAGTCCAGTCTGTCCTTCGCACTGGGGTGGCGGGAATCGATCCCCAGGGTCGAACCACCTGGGGACAAAGATGCCACGCAGTCCCTGGGCCCACAGAGCTCTGCGGTGCACCAAGCTCAAACCCTAGTTTCAATACTCCGCACAGCCACGTCTTCGATTTCCACAGGGTGTACATTCCACACTTCTCAGCCACGCTCCTGGCCTTCCCCGCCCTGGCTGCGTGTGGAGCCTGGGGTCAGAGCACCCCGCACAGCCCTGACGGGAGGCGGCGCCCCAACAGCTCGAAGAGGGTCCTTTAAATTACGGCTTTTCCGGCACATGCCGTCGTGATGTCCTCAAGTTCTCGGCAGAGGACAGAGAGAAGGCACACGCTCCTGACACCCACACTTGGCTGGGGCTGCCATCCAAGTGGGTTTTTCAGGCAAGCTCAGGCTCACGAGTGGATGGAGGGAACAGGCTGTTCCCCGGGGGCGTCTGAGACCCCCACCCCCACCCCCAAGAGAGCGGAGGGCACGGAACGCCCCGGTGAAGGAGCACAGACTCAGGACACGGCTCCAGCTTCCACGCCAACAGGCTCCTCGCGGCCTCGGCTCTCAGGTGCTCTCCCACTCGAGGTGGCCTGGAAGCGGCAGGGATGCAGCAACGACACTGCCTTCCGCCGTGACAGCAGTGTACAAGGCAGATCCCCACTCGCTACCGGCTACGAGGGGGAGAGGCACGAAGACAAGACAGGCTCCCAGCTGGGGCCCCAGCGGACCAGGCTCACCTGGCTCTGGCCTCCATCTCCTCATTTCCAAAGAGCAGGCCATGAGGGGTCTCCAAGGCGACTTCAGCGGAAGTCAGAACAAACAGCAACTCCTTACACAGCGTGCGGAGCGTGGGGGCAGGGGCACGGCGAGAATGAGGACACGCGGTCAGTGCACGCCCACGTGACCTCAGACACAGGCAGCACCTGCGCAGCCTCGGGCTACAGCTCTGCAAGAGGGGCCGACACCATCTCCCTCACGGAGGATCCCCAGAAATAGAAGAAAGCAAGTAAAGCAATGAACGAGGGACCATTTCCCAAACTGCTCCCAAGGTCAGCTACGACCATGAGAAATGAGGAGGCGGCAATGCGGTAGGGCTGGGGCCACCTGGCCAGGGGACAAGCCTGTCTCAAGAGGTGGCGACAGCGGAATGACCATTTCAATCCCAGCAGAAGGGCTGGGTGGGCACTCTGCAGGGTGGGTGGAGGGGACGGCACTGAGTGGGTCCTCCGCAGCCCGGGGCCAGCACCTGCGAGGGAGCGGGGAAGGCGCACCAGAGGCCCTGGCGTTTAGAGGAAAGTCGGAGATGCCCTGGGATGGCAGAGCCTGGGGAGGTCGGACTCAGAACCCTGGCACAGCCACCCTTCTCCTGGCCTTGGTTTCCCCAAAATATGAAATTGGAGCACATCTCCCCACCCGGGCTCCGCCTGGGACTCGGTGACACACAGTGATCGGTGACAAAGGCTGATGGCTGCAATGAGGGGTGGACCCTCCCCCGCCTTTCGGGCAGGGCCATTTGCAGGGGGTGTGGGTGCCCGCGCGGCAGGGCCAGGACAGACGGCCCCGCCCCAGGCCCCAGGCCCAGCAGCACTGCACCTCTGTAGACTTAAGTGCAACCTAACCGATTGGAACCTGCATCTCAGGAGAGACGAAGAAGGTCAAATCCGCAGTGAAAGGGGGTCTAGTTCTACCAAGCTGCCTTCTTCAGGTTAAGGCGATGTCTTCTTCATCTGGGGACACAGTTAAAATAACTCCACTTGGAAACAGTCCCCCAGGCTTACTATTTCCGCTGACACCCACACAGCACTCCACCCCTCCTCAGTGAGAACCAGCGAGGCCTCTGTCCTGGGAAGCAGGCGGGAATGACCAGGCCCCCCACGAAGGCCTGCGGCGACTGGCTGCTGCCTCCACCCACACGCTTCAGTGTAGTGCCACCCTGAGTGTGCGTGTGTGTGAGAGTACAAGGGTGAGTGTATGTGAATGTGAGTGCACGACTGTGCAAGTGCATACATGGGTGTGAGTGCATGTGAGCGTGCGTGTGTGAGTAC
Organism: Choloepus didactylus; assembly: GCF_015220235.1. NCBI lineage: Eukaryota > Metazoa > Chordata > Mammalia > Pilosa > Megalonychidae > Choloepus > Choloepus didactylus. The sequence continues at coordinate 25,646,124 of NC_051327.1, read as the reverse complement.
CCGAGTGTGAGTGCATGACAAAGTGTGAGAGTGAGTACGAGTGTGTGAGCATGAGCGTAACTGTGTGGCAGTGTTGTGTGTGGGTATGTGAGTGTAAGAATGTGAGTGTGAGCATGTGTGTGAGTACAAGAGTGCGTGTGCGAGAGCGTGCACGGGAGAGGGTGCTCCTGGGTAACGGGCAAAGCACATCACCACCCAAGGGCACCTCTGGCTGTCGAACGCCGCAGATTTCTGTGCTTAAGGAGAGCAGAGGACACTCGTCCTTCGATCCATTCATTCAGGAAAACCCCAGAGGATCCCACAAACGGGACAGAGCAGACGCACCTGACCTGCACCTCGAAGGCCGAGCCCGAGTCTGCTGAACAACCCGGGGAAGCGGGTGAGGAAATCCAGGCACAGGACCTGGCGGGGCAGCAACATGGGGTCAGGACTGGCGGGCACCTGCCCGGCCCAGAGGGCAAGCAAAGGGCCTGGACCCCTGGACCCTGGACCCTGAGCCCCAAGCGCCAAACTAGAGTTGGAACTTTGTCTCCAACGTCTCCAACTGCACTGCGGCCCGAGCGACGATGCCCGGGGGCCCGGTCCCTTTCTGGCCCTGCTCCTGCAGGAGCAACAGCAGCTCACTCCTCTCTCCTGCTTGCCTGCCAGAGAGAAGTGACACTTCCAAGCTCGGCTCTCTCCCAGGGGCAAATGTCCCAGACTTTTTTCTCTCTTTACAGAAAGAGTGAAATCCCCTTTTGGATTTGCAGAGCAGGAAGCGGCTGATCCTCCCTCTGCCTGAGGTACCGACATAGGCGAACACTCGGGCTGGGAGACGGAAACCCTGGAAACCTGAGCCAGAAGACCCACTTTCCCTTCCGCCAACGCCCACGGGCACGGCTCGGTCAGGAAGGGGTACTCAGCCCCCAAGGAGCCCACCATGCTGCCTGCCAGCGTGGCCGGGCAGGGCTGGCACGAGGCTGCAGCCTCCCCTGCTCTCCCATGGCCCCCTGGGCCGCACAGTGCCGGGGACGAGCAGGCGCCTGCTCCGAGACCAGCCCAGAGGCCAAGGCAGCACGGCCGGGGACGAGGCCGGGCAAGGACAGTGAGGCGGGAAGGCTCCAGAGCAGGCCTTTCCCTGAGCACGGCCAACAGGCACTCCCTGCCTAGTTCTCCGAGTTCTTGTTTCCTGGTGCCCTGGGGGAAAGAGATGCCTCTTGGAGTCTGGCTTGTGGGTGGGTTTGCTTGATTTGGAGGACTGTCACAGCCGGGCACTTCTGAGAGCAAGACCCTGTTTCCCAGGGGTGATGGTGTGTGTCATCTGGAGACTCCAGGACGGAGGGCTGCCTCGGGGGGCTGCCACCAGCACAGGCAACGCTGCTTCCGGGTCCCGTCTGCACCCACCTCCAGCCTCTCGGCCTCCCCCTGCCGGCCTGGATCTCTAGGTTCAGGGCTGGAGATGCCTGTGGGCACACCCCAAACCTGCCCCACTCCTGGAGCAGCCCCGGCCGTCCTCCGCCACGAGCCGCAGAGGCAGGGGGACGCAGCGCACCTGGGCCTCGGGTCAGGGCAACTCGTTCTGTTGTTATTGTTTTTAAACAGCTGACCTGGCCCCGGAGGCCTGGGCCCGCAGTGTTGGGGGCTGCCTGCAGTGCCGCTCCCCGGCACCCACCTTCCCCGTCCAGGCGCACCTGACAAGCTGATGCTGGTGTTAAAATTCTATCATTCATGTAACAGCTCTGCTATTAACAGTCTCATCTGCACGTGTCAGAGGAAGAGAAAAATCACCTAATTAACCACTTTCCCCATCAGCAAAATGGAGATGGGGGGGATGGGCTGCCAGTTTGTTTCCAGCTCCTTTCTTCCCAGCTTCTGAAATCCATTCCCCTTTAATCGGAAAAGATTTCTAATCCTTGGTCATGAGGGATCGGCAAATTCTGCTTCCAATTAAGGGGGTTTCGGACGCGCCCCTTTGGATGCCACCTTCTTTCCCAAGAGGAGCTGTCGCCCGCTGTGCCGGGCAGGAGAGGGACACGTGGGTGAGGGCCCCACCCGGGGGACACGCCCGACTCCTGAAGGGCAGGAAGGAGCAGTGCCGTTTACTCCGTCTGCCCAGTGAGGTGAGTGGCCCGGACCTGCTCGTCCACGAGGTGACGACACGCGGACAGGGCCGGCACAGGACCTGCTAGCACATGACAAACGTGTCTTGTTGTGTGGAGGGGCAGCAGGCCTGGGGCTCCCAAAGAACCTGCTGGCTGGGGGTGGGGGGCAGAGAGCACCCCTGGGGCCTCGCCAGGACTGAGGGAAGAGTCTGCCACCAGAAGGGACCGAGGTGAGGACCGGTGAGAGGACACCTGTCCCTCCTGGCTCGGTAAAGCCCAGGCCACTCTGCACACAGCCCCCAGGAGAGCACCACGGATGGGGCCGCCTCCTGCCGCCTGCAGGGTGGGGCCAGAGACCCCTGCTCAGGGGCAGCAGGCTCTCCAGACGCAGCCCTGGTCCCCCGGACAGCGGGCACACCAGTGCCATGGCTGCTCTCAGCCCCTGGGACCCACGCCCGTCCCCAGCAGGCCCTCTGCCCCACAGTAACCCCAGCTCATGCCTCAGGGCTTGCCCATCGCTTCCTCGGGGCCAACCCCAACAGGTGGGTCCCTCCCTGTTCTGCGCTCACGTGAACCAGCCTCCTTCACCACCAGGAGAGGCCTGGTTGCTCCGAGCTCGGTGTCGGGTTCGTGTGGGGTCAGACCCAAGGCAAGGGCATGGACTGTGTCCGCACGTTGCCTCAGCACAAGGCGCACGGCACGAGTGTGTGAGCCGCGAGAGGAGGGAGGGAGGCAGGAGGCTGTGCCGAACCACCCCCCATCCACCTTTACAGACGCGGCTCTCCCCACCCCCGTCTCTTGATCATCGAGGCCACCAAGGGTCCAGAAAGCCCCCCACCGAGCTCATCCTCATCATGCCCTCCCCCAGCCCTAAGCCACCAGCAGCAGGAAATGCAGACGGTGCCCCAAAGGGGACTATGGGTGGGCAGGCACAGGACGGAGCAGTCTGCTCCACACCCGCCAGCAGCCACTGTGCCGCCCCTCGCGCCCAGCGTCCCCCACAGCTGCACTCAAGCAGTAATCGAGCCCCGCCAGGAGTCTCTGTACCCAGGAGACCAGAAGCTTTGGGGGGAGCGGGGAGAGGCCAGGAGGAGGGGCCCCCATGTACCCCAAAGTTCTGGAAACATGCCATAATGCACCTCCACCCTGCCCGGAGTGGGGGTCAGGGGGCCCCAGACACCAGCAGAGAAGTAAACAAGAAGCAGGACCGAAAACCGCCCGCTGGAGAGAGATGTGTGCTGGAGCTGCTGAGGCAGCGTCGGCTGGATGAGAAATGAAGCCCAGAACTCAGGCCAGCCGCGTAGGGGGTCGGGGCAGCGGCCGAGCTGACAGCTGTGGACCCCACACCCGGTGGCAGAGTCTGGCTGGGCACACGTGATGCCCCGTGGGCCCCCACTTCAAAGAGTGTCCGGAACGGGCTGGGGCGGCTCAGGCCGGTCAGCCCTCCGCAGACACCCCTGCCCCCGCCGTCGGCCATCACGCGCCGTCCCAGGAGGCACAGGAGGCCTCAAGCCAGGAGGAGCTCCAGGGGACCCCACCCTCGACAAGTCCTCCCCCTGGAACACTAGGCTCTGCAGCCCTGACACCCGCACACCCTGAGAGCGGGGTCATTTCCAAATCCCACTTCAGTGCCCCAAGCTGAAGCGAGCCGATGTGCGCCCATCGCCTACAGCACCGTCCGCTCCGGCCTCCCCTTCCTCCCACGGAGACCGAGCGCTGCACGTGGCCGCTGAGCACAGGTGGCTTCGTTTCAACAAAACCCCAACACCGAGGGCTCTGGGGCCCGGGAAAGGTGCACTTGCTTCCCAGGTATTGAGACCAGGATTCAGCCACTCGTACCCAGGTGACCGTGGGGTCAGGAGGGCACCAGGGAACAGGCCAGAGTCCCCACCGCTGCCCCTCGCCCTGCGGCCGGCCTGGTGGGGCGCACGGCTGCCCCTTCCAGGCACTGCGCTGCCCAGCCTGGCCCCACGTAATGGAGGACACGCTGCACCTCCCCAGCGCAGGCCAGCTGGGGGCCAGGAGCCTGAGGGGCAGGAAGAGGGTGGCTGGCAGCTTTCCAGCTGTCCTCCACGGGTGCCCCTTCGCCCTGCCCTCCGCCCGCCGCTGGGCTAGGGAGAGGGAGGAGGTGCGGCAGAGGCCAGCGAGAGGGTCACAGGCACTCCCTGAGGCCGTGGCCACGGGGCCGACCCGGCCTTCCCCCGCCGACCGGTCTCCAGGCAGGGCAGCCTGCCCAGGCCACCCACTGCAGCTCTGCCCTCAGGGCGGGCTGCTCCCCGGCTTCTGGAGCCCGCCTCAGCTCCTGGACGTGGCAGCTCCCTCTCGGAGGGGGAACGCAAGGCCACACGGGCCTCTTCCTCTGCAGGGGCTATAATCAGCCCTTTGCCGACCCCCCGTCCATCCGTCTGCTCGGTCTGTGTGTCCTCCCCCTCCCTGCAGGGCTGACGCACCTGGCCACTCCTCTCCTGCCCATCCACGTGAGCTCCAGGGACCCCGAGCCTACGTGTGGCTCTCGAGGCTCCCACTCCAGCTTCATTCAAAACCGAGGCTCCCTCCGCTCTGCTGGGGTGGGGGGCAGCACACCCACAGCTCCCCCCTCAGCCCCAACCCCCACATACCCGCCGGACGGCTACGTGGTTCAGCCACGGCTCTGCAAGTCCCACCGGGCTCCGGCACCGCACTGGCACAGGGGGCACCTGCCTTGTCCTGAGGACTGCTGCACGCTGATTACACGCTCCGCGTCACCCCCACGTCCTGGGACCCAAGCCTGGCTCTCGCAGGCTCTCCTGGCACTCACCCGGGCCCCACACCACCCACAAACAGGCTCCCCGTGGAAGCCGTCGGCCGGACTGAGTGGCAGCTGGGGGTCAGACCGTGGGGAGCCTGGACAACGGAAGGGTCCCAGCCTCCTGGCGAAAGAGCCGGCTGACGACTGGAGCTGGAGGTCCTCCCAAGACACCTGCATGGGGAACACCTGCGGGCGTGGCAGGAGAAGAAAGGGCCAGCGCAGAGGCCAGCAGGGCCGGAGCCCCCAGAAGGTGGCACGGGGCAGCAGCAGGGCCCGGGCGCGACGGGGCCTGCCCGGAAGGCGTGTGCCCGTCCCTAGCAGGGGGGCGAGGAGCTGAGGCCTCAGTCAGGCCAGCAGGAGCTGCCAGGGGACCGTCCGCCAGCAGGAAGACGGGGCCAGAGAGGCTGGCATCACCCGGCAGGGAGGCTGAGAGCCCAACCCCGAGCCAGCACGGCAGGTGAGGGGCAAAGTGGGGAGAGGCCCCAAGGCAGAGGGCAGGAACCAGAGGCCCCTGGAAGGTGATGGGTCTGCCCCAGCCCTCCCCGGCCTCCTCACTGCAACCGTCTCCACTCCTGACAGGAAGAGCCCCGTTCCCTGGCCCGGAGACGCCAGCTCCCACTGCTTGATGTTCTTCACGTGTCCGTCCGACCACGTCACTCCTCCGGGGCCACCTTCCAACGTTCCCCGCGGCCGTCAGACCCAAGCCCTGGCCCTGGCCCCGGCTCTGCCCTTCTTCCAGGGCCCCTACCTCCTGGCCCCACCGGGAGGGCTGGCCCCGCTCGGCCTTGCCGGGCCCCTGCGCCGGCACCCACAAGGAGCGTGCCCCAGCAGCACCCAGGCCGCTCCGTCCAGTGCAGCCACCACGCCTGGGGTGCCCCCCGCTGCCCTTCAGTCTCCCAGAACACAAGACCCTGGCAGGAACCTGCTCATTTTGTTCCCTGACGCATCGACAGCACGGAGACCAGGCCCTGCGCACGGAAGACACCAAACACCTCTAAACTGACTGAAAAAACAAAGGAACACCTCACCTCCTGTATTTGAGATTCAAACCCCAGGATTTTCAGCTTTTATTGAAATCACCTCGTTTCTGATGAAAACCACCGGTGGAGGTGCCCTTCCGTTGTACGCCTGGCCACTGAGGCGTGCAGGGTGTTTTCCAAGGGTACGTGCCCCTCTGCTGGTTCCCAGAGAAACAGGGTGTCAGGTGGTGGAGTCAAAGGAAGCAACGCTTCCCAAAAATCTCATTTCTCTGTGACCACCAGTCGAGAACGCGGCGCCTCTGGGGAGGGAGCCAGTCCCGGAGGCTGGCACCCGCTGTCCTGGGGCTGCACCCACCCGGCAACACCCCACGCCGCCCGTTCGACACACTCCATCTGCCTCATCTGTCCCAGGTGCTCCGAAAACACCTATTTTAAGACGTGCTGACCAAAACCTCCAAAATGTCCCGTTTTCAAATAAAAGCGAGCAGGACAACTCGAGGGGCTCTGTCAAACCCATTCCGGTGGGATCCGTGGCCGCTAATCCGCTATTCAGCCTCCCTCCGATCAACACTCCCGGCTTAATTGGCATTTCATCCCCGTGCTGTGTCTCAGAAACGAACAAGGTGCAATTATGGTAAAAAGCGCACTCCAACGGCTGGCGTCTAATTCGTGTCATTCATCACGGCCGAATGAGCACAGATGTTCCGCTGGAGGACGGGAAGATAAGCGGAGCCTAAATGACACTTTTTTAGTTTAAAACTTTCTCTTAAATAAAAAGTTATTTAAGTGAAATTTACAACACAGTGTTTTCTTCCCTTTGTTTTCCTTGCTATCAGGCATTAACTTTCAAAGGCTGGTTCCGCTTAATTTGATTTTTCATTTTCAAGTGCACATCTGTGTTTAGGTCTAAAAAGCCCTTTGTTTCAGCTACAGAGCCCAGAAAGGGTTTGAACAAAGCCTTCCTCTGCAAACGCTCGATCGCCAGGAAGGCCTGCTTTCCGGAGCCGTCCAGGGGTCGGGAGGCTGCTGCAGGGCTGCTCTGGCTCATCTCTCTGCTGCGTTGCCGGAAGCTTCCATCCTCTCAGCCTGCAAATGAGGCGCTCCCAGTGGGACAGTGGCCTGGGCCAAGGGCGCCCTTCCCAGGTAGGGCCTCGGGGAACCTGCCTGGGCAGCTCTCCCTCCGCTGTCGCTTTCTCTGCTCCACCCCGAGCGCCCCAGGAGGGGGGACCTGCCTCGGGGCCCTGCCACCCCCATCTCCCGGCTGGACCGAGGACTCCCGAAGGCACAGCCGTGTGGCCCCCGTCGGCCGGGGCGCCTGCTCTGAGTGCCCACAAGCGCAGGAGGCACAGCCTGAAGCTGCCGGCGAAGGGACCGCCCCACTGGCGCCCCGACCAAGCCACCTGGGCCCCAACCTGCAAACGAGTCCCAGGGACCTGTAAAGGCCACCATTCCTGATCACGGTGGCGCGGGGGCTACGGCACACAGTGGGCGAACATCAAAGGGTCTCCCGGTTAACAGACGAGCTCAGGGCAACCGAGGGTCTCACAAGTTGCAAACATTTCTATGTTTTTATAGCACTATATTTAGAAACTGTCAAATAAAACCCAGAGAAGGCTGCAATAATATACGTTTTTTAAACTCACTAATTGAATGTTGCCATTACAAATGCTATTTTGGACCATCTGCTAAATATGTAATTTAGGAATTAAGATTCCTATCTTACAGGATATGCTCATGCTCCTTTGAGTCCATCTGGGAACTTTCTGAACACACACAGACTCCAGCAGGGCAACCAGCCTCACCCTCTGCCCCCAACCAGGGGCACAGCTCGGCCGCGAGTCCCCAGCCCAGCCCCGGGACGGCAAGGAAGAGGCGGCCCCAAGGCCACAGGCCCCTGGGCTCCAGGCCCAACCTGAGCTTCCACCCCCACGAGCCCCCCTCCCCGCCTATCGGGGTCGTGGGAAGTCCGCACACCAGCCCCCCTGGACAATGGCACCCCGGGAGCTTAACCAGCTCCTTCAGCCCCCAGCTGCCTTCTTCACCCCGACGGCCCCCGCGCCTCCGTGCACAGCAGCACGACAACCGGCCACAAGACCTGTCCGTTCTGCCTCCGGCCGGGCGCACGCCAGGGTCCGGGGCCCTCGGGGAGCTGCGCCCAGAAGCAAATCAGACCCGAGCAGGAGCCCGGGGAGTCTCAGGACGGTGGGGCTCTTCCCTCCTCTCTGGGGCGCCTCCACTCCCACCAACACCTCGAGAGCCCGCGGCACAGGCAGTCACCACACCCCAACAGCTCGCACGCAGTCGCACGACTGGCAGGAGCCCCCGGAGCACTCTGCGCACAGCAGATGCAGCACCCCCTCCCCAGCCTGGATGGAGAAAATCCTCCCGGCTGCAGGGCCAGCACTTCAGGCCACACGGAGGTGTCAGGGCCCACCCATGGGTCCCTCAGACTTGCTGATCCACGAGCTCCGTTTCTGAGTCAGGCCTGGCCACCTGCCACCCACCAGCCAGCAGAGACCCAGGACACACAGTGTGCGCTCCACACCCTCAGATGCAATTCCTCAGCAGAATCAAGGAAATCACAGAATAAACACTTTTTATTCACACAAAGCTTATTAAGTCCTTGAGCCTCTCTGCTGTCTCCTCATTCCTTTGCGTCTGTCCAGTCCACAACTGATCAGAAAATAAGAGTGCAGAAAGCAGAGGAGGATTTCAGAGTGAAGTGCCCAGGGGACATGGAGGCCCCATCCTCGGAGAGAACGTAAATCAGAAGACAAGAGAGGCCCAGGAGAAGCTGGGGCATCACTGGGTGCCCAACTGTGAGGCACAGGTGCAGGTGCAGTGGGGCAGTTCTGGGGGGCAGGGCAGGTTCTGAGCCAGCAGGTGCCAGCCCCTCCCATGCACCTGCGGCTGCACTGGGGCTCCCCGGCTCCCAGCTCAGGCAGCAAAACCTAACAGGTAACAATCAACCTTTGAGACCATTATTGCTTGGTAATTAGTCTTTGCATTATTCACGGAACAGTGCCTCAGCTGAACCAAGTATATTTCCCTAAAGTCATGGGACAATTGAAATAAATGAAAAAAGAAGGGCGAGGGAGGGAAAAAAGACAAATGAGTCTGGGGCTTTTTAACAAAACCAAATGGCCTGAAATTTGATCACGATGCACGGAAGTCAGATGGAGAAAATAGAGTCTATTTAATCTAGTCAGAGAGCCTGCAACCGCAGGTTTCCCGGAGACTCACAGAGCCCAGGAGGAAGGTTCAAACCCAACGCGCACGACGCACCCCCACGAGAAGGCTGGAACACCACCGACCTGGCGGGACCCGCGCAGACGAGGGCGTGCAGCCACAGAACTCCCGTCTGCTGCCGGCAGGACACAAAGCGGTGCACGCACTTTGGGAAGCACTCTGGCAGCTTCTTACAGAGTCGGACAAACACTCATTAAGTTTTATGAAATACACTTAGGAAGTCTTTTAAAGACTTACAAGAATTATAAGGTAAAACGTAAACATGTGACACAGAATCCTACTCCAAGGTATTTACCCAGAAAAAACAAAAACTTTTGTTCACAGAAAGCCTGTACTCCAACGACAGCAGCTTTAGTCAATTCCACCAAAAACCAACGCCACCTGGAAGTCCTTCCACTGGTGAACGGAACCCTCACTGCCGTGGGTCACACAATGGATGACACTGCGGGATCAGCAGCAGCGGGTCGGGGCGGCCCGTGAGGGAGCCCAGCTGCTGTCCCCATGGGGCTGCATTTTCCCCACCCAGGAGGCTGAGCCCCTCATCAGACCTGGAAGAGGAAAGAGCAAAACCTGCAGGAGCTTTGGACACGGCACAGGGAGGCTGCATCTTAGAGCATTCTGGATATTCAATCCGTGGAAGAAAAGAGAAAGAAAAAGGAAAAAAACAGAAAACCCAAGAGATCTGCTCCCCTGCCCCCCATTTCCCAGAAGGGGGACTTGGGTAAAGCATGCAGGAGTGGAAGAGGCCGCTACCAACAACTGTTTAAAATCTGTAATCAAGAGACCTTCTCAATTTAATTTTTTCTCTTTGAGTAACAGAAGACTCAGACTTTGGGGGAAAAAAGAAGCAATGAACTCGACTTGTGCCACAACATGGGTGGAGAGTAAATGTATTTTCCCTAGTGGAAGAAACGCAGCCCACAACACCACGTGCTACGGGATCCCATTACATGGCGTCCTGACAAGGGCAAACGACAGGGAATCCAGCGGCTCCTGGGGGGTAGTTGGGGGCGTGTGGACTCTGCTCCGTCTCACAACTGCAGTGGGGGATGCACGGCTCAGCGCATTTGCCTGAAGCCATCGAGAGGGAATGCAACAGTGCATGAAGTTTTAAAAATTCAACCAGAATGGGTGGGGGGCACCCAAAATCAAGTACCAGTGACATGCCATCTGTAACTGGCGAGCCTAAGGGGGCACTGAATGAGTGAACCGCAGCACCGAGGGGGCCTGGCAGGAATGGCTCCCGGGCAGCCTTCTGACCACGCACCGTGAGGACGGGGACCAGAAGGCCTCGCCGCCAACACTGTGCCCCAGGAGAGCCCGCTTCCCCCCAGGCGGTGGGTGCTGATGCTCAAAAGAATTTACAGACACAGCAGGACTGTACAAAGAAGTAAATAAATACGTTACGTAGTCCCCACTGCCAGGCGGGTGCAGTGCCTTTTCGGATGAGAAAGCTTGCCCAGTGCAGACGCAATCTCTCTCCAAGGCCCCGTGGCCCAGGACACTGCGTGAGAGCCCGTCATGCAGGCCTGCAGCTGAGACCCCTCAGTGAAGACCCAGACCAGGAACAGCTGTCAGTGCAGTGGTCTCCTCACGACCGCCCAGGCAGGCCACCAGGAGATGGACAAGGAACCACTGCCTGGTTCCAGGCTATGCAGAGGCCGCTCCCGCTGCTCCTGGCCAAGCGTGGCCTGCACAAGGGAGGAGGTCCCGTGGGCCACCGTCCACTTCAGAGTGCTCAATCCACTCCGACGGGTCCCCTGCAGAACCCCTCCTCGGCTGCTCCACTCGCCTTGGCTTGAAAAGTCAACACAAAGGGGCCGAGAGGACGGAGAAGCATGCTCGCCGGCTCCCTGGGGAGCCCCTGACGCCGCCAGCTCGCCATCTCCCGACCTTGGGACAAAGGCCATGTGGGGGCCCTTTCCGGCTGGCCACGCACCGCACCCCACCCGAGCAGAGCGTGAGAGGCCGGGAGCAGCCGCACCTCACCCACCGTCAGCCTCTACTCCTGGCCCGAGCTGAGGGGGCGCCTCCTGCAGGGAGCCACGGCGGGGTGGGGTGGGGTGGGGCAGGGGGCGGGAGGCGACCCAGTTGGGACTGCGAGCCCCTCAGCACCCCTCCAGCCTCGCTCCCCTAATGCAGGCACTGCATCTCTGGACCCCTTTCCTCCTAAACGTCCTGGCCGAGAACCCGTCTCCCTCCTCGGACAGGGGCATCCGAGCACTGACCTCAGAGCTCCCCGGCCCCTGCCGCCCCTGCATCTTCCCACTCCCACCAGCCTCCAGGAGAGCCTCCAACCTCAGTGCGGCCAATCTGCTCCTCCTCCCCAGCCCACGTGCGAGCCCAGGCTCTCCCACCAGGCACAGGGAGGCCTGCGCCAACGCCGGCCTGCCCCCAACCCCAGCACTGCGGCCCGGCCTCCCGCCTCCATCCGCGCCTCCCTGCCCCGCTCCAGGCCTCCCTGGCCCCACTCCGCGCCTCCCGGCCTCCCTCCAGGCCCCCGGGCCTCCTGGCCCCCTCCGGGTCTCCCGGCCTCCCTCCAGGCCCCCGGGCCTCCTGGCCCCCTCCGCACCTCCCGGCCTCCCTCCACGCCCCCGGGCCTCCTGGCCCCCTCCGGGTCTCCCGGCCTCCCTCCAGGACCCTGGGCCTCCTGGCCCCCTCCGGGTCTCCCGGCCTCCCTCCAGGCCCCCGGACCTCCTGGCCCCCTCCGGGTCTCCCGGCCTCCCTCCAGGACCCTGGGCCTCCTGGCCCCCTCCGCACCTCCCGGCCTCTCTCCAGGCCCCCGGACCTCCTGGCCCCCTCCGGATCTCCCGGCCTCCCTCCAGGCTGGCCGGCACTTGTCTTTCGAGGCCATTCTCCTGGGAGCCACTGGCTCCAGATGACGACCTCACTCCCTCTGATTTCCCCAAGGGTTTGCTCACTCCCCAACAACGCACCCCATCTAGTAGAGCACATAACACTTTCTAATAAAGTACAGTTCTGATCACATCACTCCTTTGCTCAAAATCCCTCCCTAATCTCCTCCTAGGCTGAAAATAAAGATGGTGGTTCCCAGCAGGTGGCCTTCCCTGTTCTGGATTCATGTCATCTCCACAAACACCGTCCCCTAACACAGCCGAGGCCGAGACCTGCACCCAGGACGCTCCTCGGGCCTCGCAGGCTGGGAGGAGGTGCTGCAGCCGGGCAGAAGCTTCCAGATGCCAGCCACTGTTCTGCCTCGTGCAGCAGGAGCCACGGCCCTCACCTCCCGCCCTTGCTCCACTCCCTGGGCCGTTTCGGAGCCTGCCTCCCTGCCTGCTCCCCTGCCCAGGAGCCTCCTCAAGGCCAAGGACAGCATCTTGCATTTCTGTTTCCCAACAATACGAAGTCCGGTGTTCTTTAAGCAGAAAGCACGATCTGGGGGACGGCATTTTAGGAGGGATTTGCACACAGAGCAGGCGCTGGATGAGGGAAGACAGAGCTCACAGCTACACACGTGAAGAGTGGGGGTGTGACCCCAAGAGAAGGCCCCGGGTCTCCCGGGAACTGAGCTGCTCCCACGTTTCCCGAGGACTGGCACGTGGAGAGGAGGCCCCTGTTCCACACAGCCTCTGGGGATGGAGCAAGGAGAGCCTCCTGAGCCTCCCATCAGGCACAAGCGATGGGGCTGCAGCCAGAAGCAGGCGTATGGCCGCTGGGGGAGAGGGACGGGGGTGCGGGAGGGCATGTCCCACCCCCAGGGGATCCTGAGGAGCCGCCAGCCCGCAGCTGCCCTGGACATCCCCGTCAGCCCTGGGGCTGCAGCATCAGTGGGTCAACTTACAGGTCCTTCCAGCTCCGTGGTGAGTCTGCTCCCACCATGTGATCAGCTCCCTCTGGTCTGAAGTTAAGTGCAGGCACAGAGAGCAGAGAAGGGGTGCAGGAGCGGGCGGGGAAGGCAGGGAGCAGTGGCAGCTGCAGACCAACCCTGCCGGGCACTCCAGGCAGAGCCCAGGACACCCGACCCCTGTCCCAAGTAGCCCTGACGTGGGGCAGCACCGCCTCGCAGTCCACGCGGGAAGCTCATCAGCACTCATCTGTCTTTGTGCTTTCGGGGAGACGCATCTCCTGCAACCGTCGCGGGCCCGAGACACCCCCCCAATGGTCCCAGAGGCCCAGGGCGAGCACGCGGAGGAGGCGTCCGGAGGGGAGCAAACAGGAAGCAGCCACGCTACCCCCACTGAACGTGAGCTCCCCAAGGGCAGGGACGCAGCCATGATCCCCAGGGTCACAGACACACAGAGAGATGGGTACAGACAGCCAGGTGGACGGAAACGGACGGGTAACTGGAGGGAAGGGCAGGGATACGGAGACAGCTGAGGAGAAGGGCCCAGCGGGGAGTGGGGCAAGGACATGGGGCTGGTGCCAGCTTCTGCTCCACTCGAGTGAAGCACAGGATAAGGAGGGCCTCCCGTGTTTCTATTTCTTTAATTAAATGGGAAACAGATAAGAAACGAACGAGTACTTCTTTGCACCTGAGCAGCCTCGGTTCAGGTAGAAAGGAAGCTGGGACATCTCGGAGGAAGCCTGGTCTCCTGCGAGACTTCGGGGTGGGCTGCTCTGTCTCTCTGGCCTCAGTTTACCCCCTCGCAGAATAAGAGGGTCGACAGAGGACCCCACATCTCTCCCAGCCCCGGGGCTTTGTGAGATGAGAGGAAAGTTCTGGTCCCAAACATCCCAGCAGCCCCCACATGCCTCATCTGTTAAGAAGTAATCGCGAACGGACAGCAGAACGGTAGTTACCTCTGCGTGTGGCAGTGGGTAGGGCACAAGGGAACCTTCTAGGTGGCTGGGAATGTCCTCCAGGTGACACGGGTGCACACACAGGTGAGAGTTCAGAGCTGTCCATTTAAGATGTCTAATTCATGAGCCTCACTGTATTTTACATCTCAACATATTTTCAGTAACATATTCAGGCTGTCTGGAAACTGCCACCTGGAAAATGTAACTGCTGAGTCCTGCACCACAGGCCCAGGAACCGCGTCACGCCCACTTCAGGCAGGTGAGAGAGAGGGCCGGCCCGGCCCAGGGTCCGAGATGGGGCTGCAGGGCTGGGGAAGGAGGCGGCGCTGGCCCAGGGCACAGACAGCAGCGTCTGCGAGAGCCTCTCAGGGGCATGGGCAGGCCCTGGGGCCACAGCGCTCTCCCAGGTCAGGGCTGTGAGGGGACGTGGGCGCCAACTCCCATCCAGAGCCCCTCGCCCGCCACTGGAAGGCGGGGGCAGCAGACGGCCCACTCCCCCACACCCTGGTGGGCCTGGGGTCTCGCGGCCATGAAGGAGGCGCCTCTGGGGGTGGCGGGGGCAGCCACCTTAGCTTAGCAAAGCTTACGGGAAACCTGGCTCCAGGAAGCCGGGTTACAGGCAATTAAGCCGACTTCAGAGAGGGTTTGGCAGGAGGCGCCAGTCGATGAGCCCCTCCAGCCTGTGTCCCCGCAGGTGAGGAATCAATCAGGCAAATGCCTCCCGATCCGTTCCCGCTGCGTAAGGAATCAAAGCTGTTTACCCTCTAAGCCCAGAGACAGATAAATAAGGCCACCAATTAGGCAGCACTGCTTCTCTGGCAAAAGCTCTCTAGAGACTTCACAAAGCCAGCGCCCCCGCCGAAGGCCCCCCAGTCACGGGCAGAGCCGGGACCTCAAACGCTAGGACCTGACTCACGAGGGACGCGCCCCAGGCAGGAGAACCAGTGGGCCTTGAAAGCCAAGCGGCCTTGGGGTGCCGTCTGCAGCCAGGCTGGGAAACTCAGGTGCAGGTGCGTGGCCAGGGGCCCCTGGCTGTCTGCAGGACACCCCAAACCACAGGCAACCCCCCACAGGCTCGGCAGTGGGCTGGGACAAGGCTTCCAGTGTCCAGTGCTGAGCATCTGTCCCACAGCAGGACAACGTCCCTGTCCCTGACAGGCTCCCATCCGTGGCGGCCCCTCCTCCTACCTAAAGGCTCCTGGTACCCACAAACTGCCCCCGCCCCCCGGGAACGTCACCCCAGAGGGGCCGGGTCCCCAGGAGTCGCAGAGCAGTCTGAGCCTCTGTCAGGAGCCTGGGGTGGCCGTGACCCATGAGACCATCCTGGGAACGTTCAGAGCCGGGGCCTCCTGCTGCCACCACCCTGGGAACGCCGACTTCACTGTGTTCTGTCACAGGAAGGGAAAGGCATCGGCTGGTGGAGCATCCCTCGCCCCCATCACCCCCGCGGCAGCCTCCTGCTCCCCGATCCTTCATCCATTCAAGAAGCATTTCCAGGAACGAGCCCCGTGTGCTCGGCGCCATGCGGGGTGCTGGGGGCACACGGAAAACAAGGCGCCCTGGTTGAGGTGGGAAGGCCGCGTCTTGTGTCTGTACTTGCAAGACTGCGGGGAAGGAGCACCTACACAATGGGGGGTGGGCGCCCAGACGGGGGGCACAAAGCCTCCTGGGAGGAACGAGAGGCCGCCCAGCCTGGGGTGTCCTGGCAACGGTGGGCTGGAGCCGGTCACGGCCCCTGGGAGGAGAGCCTACCATGCAGGGGCCTGCTGGACACTAGGCATCATGGGTGTGGTCCCCACGCCAACCCCAGGGTGGGCCGCACCGCCCCTGCTTTACCATGAGGAACCCGCCTCACTGAGGTGACTGGGACCGACGGCCACGGAGTAGGCCCCCAAGCAGACTCAGAGCCGCAGGCTCCCAGGCCGCTCCCGCCCGAGGTCCCCATCCAGCAAGAGGCAGGCTCGTGGCCCCGGCCTCTAGGAAGGCCAGCTGGAAGCCAGACAGAGGCAAACTGCAGGGCCGGGCAGCCAGGCCCGGGGGGCCAGAGAGGACTGGAGCCGCGCCCCAGGGACCCACGTGGGGCAAGAGCCTCCCACATGGCTGGGTGCCCCACAAGGCAGGAGGGACGGGCGGGAAGGCAGAGGTGTACCGGACCCCCCACAGAGGACACGTGCCCCTACTCTGCAGAGGCGGGCAGAGAGGAGCCCCCATTACAATCCCCCCAGCCCACCCACGGGGTGACATTTTCAGAAAATGAGCCGACGGTACCTTCCTGAGGCTCATGGAGATTCTGACTTGAGTTTTAACTCCCTCTGCATGTTTATGAGTTCACATCCTTCCAGTGGCACCTCAGGACCAGCCTGACCACATCGATCCAACAGATCCCCATGGGTGGGCAGCACCTAACCGGCCAGGAGATGACGACCGGCTCACCCTCCCCCCGATGTACAGGAGCCAGGGGCTGTGCAGAAACCGCGTTCTGCAGACACTGCTGCGGCCGGGTGGCGTGCTTGCCTTTGCTTCTATCGAATGGTCTCTTCCTGGCAGCTCTTAAAATAAACTCAGGAGACATCAAGAAAGCCTCCTGACATTTGTCCAGCTAAGAAAACAAACTCCCTGAAAAGTCAGCTCAAAGCACCTCCTTAAAAGCGAACCCACGCTCGGCTTCTCAGAGGCAGCCAATTAGTGCCTGCTGCCCGCTGCCCTGCCCTGCCCTGACATTTGCGGTTCTGTGATGAGAGGGGCGAGGCTGTTAAAAAGGGAGCGACGTTCCGGCACTTTCCTGAGTGGAGCTACCGCTGCTGCAGGCCTGCCCACACCTCCCCAGCCAGGCCACCCAGCTTCCCACCTGGGAATGGGGGGCGGCACCCTCACTCCTGTCCCCAGGGTCACCACAGCGCTCTAATGAGGGTTCCTGGGGAAGAAGAGGCTCAAGGGGTGGGCCACTGGCTGAAAAATCGCCCACTGAAAGCAACCCCAGAGGCACCCAGTTCATGGGTCCCAGACAAGCAGAGGAGGCCCTAGAGGACCGCGAGATGGGTGAGGGGGGAGGCTCCAAGCCACCAAGCGCGAGCCCCCAGCTCACCCAGCTGAGCACAACCCAGAGCCGACGTGCCCCGTCTCGGCTGCCGAGGGCAGGGATGTCACCGGACCCCGCGCGGGGTGGCTGCTCTGCAGAAGCAAAAACATGTGGCACCTGCCGTGCACGTGGCCCCTGTAGGCACAGCCCTGCTCTGCAGACCCCAGGCACAAGAGGCCCAGGAAGTGTCTCAGGACAGACTGCTTTTGTCACTCACAGATTCTTCCAGCATGCAGGTTTAATGAGCTCCTTCTGGAGGAAGTAATGAAGTCATCGCTCAGGCGGCTCTGCAAGGCAGAGCCAGCCCCACGGCGAACGGCCGGCCTCAGGGGCCAGTGCCTGGCTCCTCCAGGCCCCATCTTGGTTCTGGCTTCATTAGAAACCACAGACCTCCAAATAAATAACCCCAGCTCCAAGCTGCCGGCAACTCAGCTGATAAACAGCAGTGTTGTGTGTTTAATAGGGTATTTCAAACAACGGTGAATTAAAACTGAGAATCTGTAATAAAGCAGTCGATTTGAGTAATGATCTCCAAGCTAACACAGCACAGCCGAGAGCCCCATCTCGAGGGATGCGTGCACACAGACGTGACGGGGGCGGCCAAGTCCCCTCCTTGGGGGATCTCGCAGCCCCACCTGTGGGGACAACTGCTACCACAGCCGCCAGCACGTCCCATGGCATTGGCCCCAGGCCCCGTCCATGTTTCAGCAAACACTTCCCGTGCTAACCCAAGTGGGGTGCTAGGCCCTCTGTCAGCTTGGGAAGGAGACATCCCTGCCCTCTACGTGCTGACAATGCAGTGGGGACACACGCACACGTGCACACAGGTAATGTGCCAAACAGCCAGAGCGGAGCCGGCACCCAGACAGGGCAGCAGGAGGCACGGACAAGGGCACCAGGCTGGCAGGCAAGGG
The DNA here is from genome assembly GCF_015220235.1 of Choloepus didactylus. Lineage (NCBI taxonomy): Eukaryota > Metazoa > Chordata > Mammalia > Pilosa > Megalonychidae > Choloepus > Choloepus didactylus. Next base: position 25,628,272 of record NC_051327.1, on the reverse strand, counting down.
GGTGAGAAATGGGGCCGGAAGATGGTGAGAAGGCAGGTTTGCAACACTGAGGACGGGCCTGGGTTTGCTCCTGAGAGTGACGGAGGCACAGCAGAGAGCTGTAAGCAGAGGGGAGGCAAGCTTGGCACAGCCTTCCGGATGGACGTGGGTGACAGCAAAGGATACTTGAGGCACCGGAACCCCCCGCGGGGGCTGCGGGAGGTGGCAGGAGCACCTGCAAGGACCCCACACCGGGGCGAGAACAGGTGAAGGCCGGGGGAAGGGGCTCTTGCGCCTTTAACGAGGAGAGGAATCATCCCCATCCTCACAGCTCAAACGGGGACCTGCCTGGACAAAGGCCAGCCCTGGGGTGCAGAGAGTGCTCAACTCAGGGCTGCTCCACAGACGGACGTCTCAGGCGTTGGGAACGGAGCAGCGGCAGCAGGGAGCATGGCGGCGGCCCCCTCTGGAACCTGTCTGCACGGGGTTCACATCCCCTTGGCTGTCCAGCCCACACCTGGAAGGAGGACGATGTCTCCCCCAGGGAGCGTAAAAATTAATGCACCTGGAGGCCCCCAGCCCTTGACAGGGCGTGCTGTCCTCCACACACTCGTCAGTCCCAGCGCCCCAAGGCTTGACGATCCACGGCGCCCCAGCGTCTGCTCGGGCAGAAGGGCCAGCTCGGCTCCTCTCAGGCCGCAGAAGCCCCTGCCACGTTATCTGCAAATTGATGTGGTCTCTGTGCTGCCGGGTGTGCTAGTTTGGATATATTATGTCCCACCAAAAGCCATGCTCTCTAATGCAATCTTGTGGGGCAGATGTATTAGTGTTGATTAGGCTGGAATCTTAGCATTAGGTTGTTTCCATGGAGATGTGACCCACCCAACTGTGAGTGAAAGCTTTGGTTAGGGTGTGACCTCCAACTGAATGTTTCCATGGAGGTGTAGCCCCACCCACTCAGCGTGGGCCTTGGTTAGTTCACTGGACCCTATATAAGCTCAGAAGAAGGAGCTCGCTGCTAGCTACAGCTGAGAAGCACATTTTGAAGATGGCCGTTGGAAGCTGACACTGACATTTTGGAGAATGCCATTTTGAAACACAAGCTGGGAGCAAGCGGACGCCAGGCACGTGCCTTCCCAGCTGACAGAGGTTTTCTGGGTGCCAATGGCCATCCTCCAGGGAAGGTACCCGTTGTTGATGCCTTACCTTGGACGCTCTATGGCCTTCATACTGTAAATCTGTAACCCAATAAACCCCCTTTATAAAAGCCAATCCATCTCTGGTGTTTTGCAAAACAGCAGCATTAGAAAACTAAAACACCAGATGACTTCCACACTGCGTAAGTTCTTTATAGTTCTCTGATCCCAGGAGAGACAATGGACCTCTCCACAAGCCAAGTTGCATGTCGCTGGCTTGCCCCATCAACCGGGGCCAAGAGCCCCCCATGTCTAACACAAACCAGCAGACCACCAGGAGGGGCTGGGGGAGCCAGGCAGGCCGGCTCTCGCCAAACAACCAGCTAACAGGAGAGGACGGGCAAAGAGCAAAAGATGAAGGCTGGTTCCAGAGAACTCCCTGAAGAGATCTGAGTGGCCTTCTGTTCCGCCCCAGAAAACCCTCAGGGGCTGTGTGAGCAACTGGTCCTTAAAGAGGGCGTCACGGACCTACCTTGTCTGGCTGGCATTGAACAGTGACCAGCTGGAAACAATGAAGCAGGGTCAGTGCCACGGGGGGGGGGAGGTGTCTGGCGGTTTGGCTGGCGTGTCAACCCCAGACCCGCCCAGTGGCCCAGCCACTAGTCAGGAGCCTCTCCCTGTCCTCTTGGCTCGGGGGGCAAGGAAGGCCCCCACCACAGGTCTCTCGGGGCTTCCCGCAGCCCTGGCTCACCTGGTCAAGGTGCACATGGACCACCCAGCCTCTGCGCCCTCACGCCCCACTCTCCCTCTCCACAACCTGAGAGGGTACACGAGCTCCCCTGCACAGGCTCACCTCAGAAGGGAGGCAGTGGCCATGAGCGGGGGGCTGCTGGCTGGCACTGATCGATGGCACCCCCACCCCGCCCGGCTTCAGCAGCCGTCAGCGAAGGAGACGGACCTGAGAGGCCCCTGTGGAGGGTGAAACCGATTTGTGGGCAGGCAGCTCTCTGATCCTTTCTAGGCCCAGAGCCAGGGGGAGCTCAGCTCGACAGCTGAGAAGGGCAGGCCCGCACCTCCACACCTACGTGCAGCCCTGGCAGGTGCGCTGGGAAAAGCAGGGGGCCGGCGGGGATGCGCTCCCCTGCCAACCAGGGCCGGGGCTGCCCACGGACATCCACGGAGCTGAGGTGTGCAGCCCCGGAGACAAACCACGGGCAGGCGGGAGAGCTCGGGAAGCAGGTCCGGGGGGAAAGGGAGGAGCCCAGCCGGGTGCTCCTGCGTGGACCACGCCCATGGGCGGCCCCACCAGGCCGAGCCACCTGGGTTCCCCGAGGGCCCCAGGATGTTCCTCGAGATACCTGTTCCAAATGGCCACGACCATTCCACGGGTTTCCTCCAAACCATTACCTGCCAGTACTAGTGATTCCGAGGAAAACCTGTTTCTCAGGGTCAAAGCACACGTGAGACGTCAGAACATGAACTTGAGGTACATCTCCAGCACAGAGGCGTGCCCATGGCGAGGGCACCACCTCCAGAGGTCGCACCCTGTGCACAGTCGGCCAAGCGGACACGGCCATCTCCCTGCCCAGAGGACGATGGCAGAGGGGGTGGGAGCTGGGCTGGCCGCCCTCCCTGCCCGTGGATCAAAAAGACAAGAGTAGTTATTTCTGCACAGGCCAAGGCAGTCGTGCGCCCACTCCCAGGAAAGACTGCAGTGTGGGTGGTGGGCTGTGCGGACAGCCAGCCCCCACCGTGCGCCGGCGGAGCAGACGGGCAGGCACACATCAGGGCGCAGAGGGCCTGCGTCTCAGACAGGCCTGCAGGGAGCCAGGGCCAGCCTCGAGCGCCCAGCAGAGGGGTGCAGCCAGCCTCTACCTCAGGAAAGCAGGGTGCACAGCAAGGGACATGTCCGCGTCACAGTGCCTTCTCCAGTGAAGCTGAGGCCAAGCCGGAGAGTGGAGTGGGGGGCTGAGCACGGGCTTGCCGGTCCATGCCTGGGAGGGGCCCCCCGAGGTATCCGGGCAGCCCCAGGCCCTCGCTGCTGCCTGTCCATCCTCCGAGCGCCATCCTTGACTCCCCACTCCGCCGGCAAAGCCCAGGACGCTCCCGGAACTGCCAAAGAAAGTGGTTCCAGAGCAGCCGGCCTGGGCACACACACACCTCTGGGCAGGGCGTGCCGGGAGCCATGGCTTCCCTCCAGCCCGCCACCCCGGGCCATGAGCGAGCTGCCACCTCTCCCCGTCTTTCCAGAAGCTGAAGCAGTGTGGATAGGTGACGTCTCTCTCCTCCTGAACCCCAAGCTGCTGCAAGGGAAAGGGGCCCACAGCAGCCAGGGCGCAGTGCAGCAGCTCACCGGGCCAACAAGTGAGGGGCCTCTCAGGAACACACCCACGGGCTTGACGACGGAAGGGCCGAGCATTCTGGGGTCCGGCAGGAAGACTCCCCATTCCACTTGGCTTTGATGAGAGTCTCCACGAAAAACGGCTTAAACATAGTCAAGTCTGTTACACATTCACGGCAAGAAAATACAGAAATGCCAACACCAGCAGAGAACGGAAATGAGGGACCTCGGCCCCTTGGTGCTCAGCAGAAAGAGACCACGAACAGCTCAAGGTGCTCACCAGAGAGGAATCTGGACCATTTTAAAACACACACCCCATGTCTGACCCCAGCTGGCCCCTGGGACGCCTGCACAGCATGGGCGGCACGGACCCCACAGCGTGCTCACAGAGGGTGGCGGGGGTCACGGTGGCGGCTCTGGCTGGGCCCGGGTTTGCACCTGAGATAACGGGAGAGTCCTCAGGCCTGGCCGCTCCCAGCGGCTGCCCCCACCGTGCCGCACGAGACTGCCCCACTCCCCACTCCCCACTCCCTGCCTGCAGCCAACAAGGGGCGTTTGTGCCCGGATCGCAGCCGCCCCAATGCCCCAGCAGAGCCCAAGATGGGTGAGGCAGCCTCTGCTCCGTCACCGTGGCAGGACAGGGGTGGCAGCCATGGCACCTCCGAGGCCCCGCAGGTCTGAGGGCTGGGGAAGGAGCCCCGTGAGGCCGGGACTAGGAGGTGTCCGTGCAGAGGCCGGCGACAGCGCTCACCCCCACCTGCCCTGAGCTGAAGGCTCGTACACTTGTCTCCAGATCCTGACCCGCTGGCCCCTGCTTCCGGAACCTGACCCACCACCCCTGCTTCCCCTGCACCAGGCCTCGGGGTAACGTCTTTGCAGTAAACAAGGAAGCACCAAGAGACTGAGAGAAGCATCAGAGGTTCCTTTTGTTTCCCCTTATTCTCATCTTAAAAATGCAAGACAACACTCAGACAGGACTTGCGTCTCTTTCTTCCAAATGCCTGGGGAGCTCCCAGTTCTAACACCACCTCTTGGGGGGGCAGTAAAGGGGACTCTGCCTCCCAAAGGGTGGATGCGTGCTGGGCCCCCCCTCTCAGACCTGACTGGTCCCCACTGATGTGTTTTCCTCGGGGGCCGAGCCTCGGCCATCTCCAGTCTCTGAGAGCAGCAAAGTGGCGAAGCAGCAAGCAGGCCCCCTCTGTATACAGCAAACAAGACCAACGGGCTTCTGCACAGCCCCCAGGCCTCCTCCTCCTTCCCTCACTGCAAACTGCACACGTCCCCTCCTGCCTCTGTGGCCCGAGAAACCAGAGTGCTGGCTGATCTCCACCACCGCTTTCCCAGGTGAGCACGGAACTGTGGGGCAATGCCAGAAAACCTCGGGCAAGCCAAGGCCTCCCGGAGGCCCCGGCCACCTTCCGGCACGGTCGCCGGCTGCTCCAGGGGGAAGCGCCCCTGGCACGGCTGGGGTGTCCCCTGGCTGGAAGGTCAGCCAAGCGGGCAGGGCTCCAGGCCGCTCCACGTCAGAGGGGTCACGACAGCTGTGCCCACTCATGGAGGCCCTGGCGCTGCCAGCAGAGGCCACAGGCACTGGGTCACCCGCCCTCCGTCACACGGCTGTGGAGACGGAGAAGCGAAATGCACCACTGTGGAGACCCCCGCTGCCCCCGAAGTGACCCAACTGGGTGGGACCGATCACATGGGAGATGGGGGAGCAGAATGGTTTATCTGTGAAGTCTGAAAACCACTGCCACCGAGGGCCGAGAGGATGTGGAACGGTGGAACACAAGGGGCTTGCAGCCTCCAGGAGCAGTCCCTGGCCATGGTCACCATCCCAGCCGGCCTCTCCAGCTACCACTCTGCCTGCGGCACTCGAGTCCCTCCACGGGCGCACTCATTCCAGACCCACTCCACCCAAGGAGCGAGGCACCCTCGGGAGCACCGAGAGCAGACGCTGCGGCCAAGCAGCCAGCATGGAGAGGCTGGAAAAGAGTTAATGGACAAAACTGAAGGCAAAAACACACTGAGAGGTGGGCTTCGGGCTCTGCCCCAGCTGGCAGGAGAAGCTTCCGAGTGGCAGGCAGCACACAACCCCCTCCTCACGCTGACACGCCCCGACTCCCAGGGGCCGGGAACCAGAAGCCGCAACTCACTCGGCACCTACAACACACCGTCGGCCCTGACAGCCCTGCGAGGGGAGGGATGACCCTGTTAGGGATGAGGAGGGGGGTCAGTCGACAGACGAGCCACCCGCGGGCTTGGCCAAGCCCAGGACCCCACACTGCCAGAGGAATGTGGGAACACGGGGCTTCCAGAACGGTTTTTCCACAGCAACTGCTCTAGAGCTAACCACTCAGAAATCGATTTCATTTGGGCAGATGAAAATTTTTTCCAGTGCTTGAATAAAAAGGGGAGTTTCGTATTTTATCCACTTGCACAGCTCTTAACAATAAAAGTTTATTAAAAAGCCCCATGAATATGGAAATGCCATTTTAAATATGGAAATGCAAAACATGCAAGAAAACCGTCTGGGTGTGAAATATTAATGGCATCTCATCTTGCTGAAGGAGACAGCACGCGCTGGGGAGGGGCAGGCCGTGCTCCCTGGAGGAGGGGCAGGTGTCCGTCTGTCGGCAGCACCCCAGGCCACACCTTAGCCCACCTGGGGAGCCCTGTGGCGCTGTGCCTGTCTGCCCCGCCTTGTCACCCACCCAGACCCTCCCCAGCGCCATGGGGCCAAATCCCGCCTCTGTGAGCTCAGCTCTCGTGGGGCCCAAGCACCCTCTGCAGTACACTGACCACTGGCAGCTGCGGGGAAGGGCAGGTGAAGGCAGCCAGGAGAGCACCGGCCCCGCCGGGGACCAACCAGGGGTGGAGCAGGAGGTGCCAGGGCAGGTAAACCTCCCAGCCCGGAGAAGGAGAAGCAGGATGTCAGCTCCTCACTTCAAAGGCCAGGACCCGGCCGGTGCTGGGGGAGCATCCACCTCTGACTCCGGCCAGCCCGGGCCAGGAGCACATGCTGCACCCCCAGAGCTTACCGGGAGGCCCCCAACGAAGGGCCTGAAGGTGGGGCTGACGGCTGCCCACCCAGAGCCACGTGCTCTACCCGCTATCTGTGCACTCCTTCCAGGGAGGGCACAGGTGTCGGAGGCCTTCCAGAGGGACTGATGGAAGGCGGGTCCAGTCCTACCTGCACTGCACAGGTGAGGAAACCGAGGCAGGAAGTGGCTGTGTTCCTGCCACTCAAGCCAGGATCCCGGGAGCCGTTTGGTTCACAGCACCTCAGGCCCCACGTTTGGGGACCCCCGGGGGTTCTCCATGCTGCTAATCCTGAGGAACACAGGGCTAGGGACAAAGGGCACCCAGAAAAAACCACACCAGGAGAGAAGCCAAGGAACAGCCTACCCCTCTCCCAGGAGTTCAACCCGACTCCATAACGGAAGCCCAGATCAAACGCTATGTTATGGAAAACCAAAACACCAAGTACTGAATGCAGCAATGGACTTCCAACCCCATTTTCTAAGTCAAGGCTGGAACGAGCCTGCAAGGAACGGACAGTTCTCCCCCCGTGTGGCCATGTGGAGCCACCGCCTCCCAGCGGCCCCCCAGACTCCAGCCCACGTGAGTGCGTGTGCCCGGCCCTAACCCTCCAGACACTGGGCACTGGGTCCTGCTTGTGGACGAGTGGAGGAACAGCCCCGACTCTCAGAGGACGTGGCGGCCTGAGGTCAGGGGCAGAGCCAGCCACTGCAGCTGGAGGGGACGGTGGCAGCTCAAGCAGGCCCCGGGCCGTGGCCCATCCCGCGGCAGCCAGGGCATCCAGGACCCACACCTGCGGCCTGCTCTGGAACGGACAAGAAAGCCAGCGGGGTGGCAGGGGACACATGTGCAGGGAGAAGAGCGTGGAGAAGCAGCTCCCTGGGACGCAGCTGCGGAAGACACCCCTGGCCCAAGTCCTCGCAGCGACTTCCCTCACTCGCCCTTTAGCTGGACCAAGCCGCAGGCCTGTTGCAGCACTCCCGCGGGAGGAGCGGCTCCGAACGCCGAAGGCGCCACCTCCCGGCCGAATCCAGCGCTGCAGCTCCAGCCCCGAGGCCGGCCGCGTGGCGCAGGGCTGCTGGCCCCTTTCCTGTCCTGAGTCCTGGGAGCAGGGGGACAGGGCGACACCGAGCCCACGGAGAAGACACTGATGGGCAGAGGGCGCCTTGGCCCTGACCACTCGAGCAGTCTTAGGCAGAAAGGCCCCCCACGGCGAGCCTCGGGACACTGGCCCAGCCCATCCACGCCGTGCAGGAAAGGGTCAGAGCCGGACCCCCGGGAGGGCCACGCTGGCACTGTGCGCCGAGACCCCCAGGGGCCTCCCTCAAGGGCGACGTGGAGAAGAAAGGACCTGCTGGAGCTCACGCCTCTAAAATCGCTGAGAAAAGCCACCTCTCTCTGAACCCAACATACGGCGGGGGCTGTGCTCAGCGCCCGCATCAGACAGACACCCTGGGGTGCTGCTACCGCAGCCCCAGCTAGAGACCACAGAAACGAGGTTCTCAGGGTGCCCCATGCGGTGTTGCAGGGGGGTGCGTGCCCTCCCCACTCAGGGCGTCCCTGCTTCACCCCATCGGGGGAGACGTGTGGGCCAGCCGGGCACCCCAGCTGCTCTGGAGGCAAGAAGGAGCAGCGCCGCCCCGGCTGCCAGGTGTGGATCAGTGGTTCTGGGAAACTCCAGCCAGGGCAGCCAGGAGTGGGGCCACCTGCCCGGACTCGGGTCAGAGTAGGATTAGCAACGTGAGGCGAAGATGAGGAGGCACTCGGGGGGTGTGCACTCCCTGTCCGTGCCCCACCTGTCAGCACGGGAGCCATTTTCACTGTTTCTGTCTGAGCCTCAGGCAGTACTGCAAGAGCTGGCTCAAAAGGCTCTTGCTGCAAGACGTTTCCCCTGATCTACCTCGTAAACAGGAAAAAACTCTCTCCCAAGTAACATGAGTCTTTACACCCTTTAGAGCTTTGCATTTCTGTGTGTGTGAACATTTGTGTATACTTGCAAATGCGTGTACAAGTGTGTACATTTACGTGTGTATGCATGCATGTACATGTGGCCATGATTTACATATGTGTGATTATATTAATTACTTATGTGTACACGTGTGCACAGACGACCATATGTTTTGTGCTGCATGTTTATATGCACGTGCTTATACATGAGCCTATGTATGTGTGTATTTTGAGGTTGTGCATGCATGTGTGCCTGTGTTGTGTACGTTTGTGAGCATATATGTGAGAGTTTGCATGTGTGTTTGTATATGCATGAGCATATTTGTGTGTGCATGTGTGCACAAATGTGAGTGTATTTATGTGTGCCAGTTCATCTGTGTATGTACATGAGCATATATGTGAGCACATGCATGTGTTGTCTGTATATGCATATTAACGCGTGTGCACGTGTGCATATGTATGTGCATATTTTTGTGTTGCGTGTGCACAGACGTAAGCATATTTATGTGTGCCAGTGTGCAGTTACATATGTATGTGAGCACATATGTGAGGGTATTTGTGTTGTGTGCACATATGCATGTATTTTTGTGTTGCTTGTGCACAGATGTGAGCATATCTGTGTGTGTACCTGCGTGCACGTGTGCATATGCGTGTGCAGACCTGAGTGTATCTTTGTGGGTACCTGAGTGTGTGTGCATATGTGTGTGCAGACCTGAGTGTGTGTGTGTGCCTGTGTGCATACACATGTGCGTGACCCCACAGAGACCCGGCTACTCCTGTGGAGAGGCTTTCTCCCTCGCTCCTCCTGGACATCCCCTGCCATCCAGCAGGCCGCAGACCCTCAGCGAAGGTTCGTTTCCTAAACCCGCTCTGGGGAGCCATCACCTCAGTGACATGCGTCCTGCCTGCTCAGACACCGTACACTGAAGCCCTAACTGAGGCACAATGTGCTGCTTCCATCTTGGCATCATCACAAACCTGGAGCAGAAACAGCCTTCCCAGGTGCCATCTGAAGGGAAATCAGGTAACTGATCACTTAGGCATATGGCAAACAGGAAAGTGTATTCTCCAGTGGGATACTATGCCGAGCGCTGTAAACCATCAATCTGCTGCGGTCTGAAACAAAGCAGGGTGTGCAGAGGCCCGTGCGGGGGAGCCCAGCTGCCGAGTGGCCAGGCCGGCCGCAGGAACCCAAGGTGCCAACTCGTCCACTCGACGGCAGCTGCAGCTGCCCGAACAGGAAAGCAGACTCCTCCCAGGCTGGCAGGAGGGCAGGCACAGATGCATGAGTGCATCAGGGGAAGAAGAGGAAGCAGAAGCACAGTCCAGGATCCAGTCGTACAACAACTTCCCCACCCCAGGCAGCTGCAATGTGGGAGGCAGAGACACGACAAACACGGAAACAAACACACAACCCGTCAGCTGGCAATGAGTGCCCTGTGGAGGCGTCCACTCCAGGCCGGGCGGGAGGCCTCTCTGGGAAGGAGCCCAAGGAAGCAAGGGCACGGACGCCACGGACATCCAGACACAGCCCCAGGCCAAGGCCTGCATTGGGGAGCACATCTGAGTGTCCTAGGACAGGGGAGAGGCCCATGTGCCCTCCACTGAGACACGGAGGCAGAGCAGCAAAGAAGGGGAGGCCGAGAGGCCCAGGGTGGCAGGGGGTGAGGGGCTGGGGACCCAGGGCCCACCTTGCTGGGGAAGGGAAGCCCCCGGAAGGTCTGATGGCCCGAGTGACACAAAGGACCTCTGCCATGACAGGCGACCACGAGGGGACAAGGGGAAGCAGGGAGCCTGGGGGAAGCAACGCGGCCAGCAGTGGAGCCGCGCCCAGTGGTCCGGTTCTAACATGGTCTGGAAACAACGCCAAAGTCAGCACCTGTGGTTTAGATGTGTCAAGGGTGGGCACTAGCTTAAGGCCTGGCACCCAGAAAGATGGTGGGGAACGCTGCCCCTGGCCCTGCACTCGCTCACTCTTCAAGGAAATAGGTATCGAATGCCCGCCGTGTGTGTGAAGCTGTGCGACAGCCAGAGTCACAGTGGGAACGACGTAACCCAGATACAGCCCCCACGCCAACAGAGACGACCCAGACAAACGTGGTAACAGTAAACACGCCACAGACAACAGGTTCTACAGGGAAGCCTTGCCTGGGCGGGGTCAGCACAGCCCCCGGGAATGAAAGTTAAGCCAGGAGGCTGCAGCGGAGCCGCTGCTCAGGGGAGGGGCAGCAGCACCCAGGCGGGGCCCGGAAGGCAGGAGCAGGGTGGGGGCAGGGCACGCAGGGCTCACAGCCACTGGCAGGGATGCGCCTTCGCTGCTAACAGAAATGGGAAGTCACAAAAGGGTTTGAGGCCAGGGAGTGACCCGACCTGGTTTACGTTTTAAGCAGATTCCCTCCAACAGTTCCTGGGACTCAGCCGGTAGGGAGGATGGAGTAGAAGCGTGGCGCCAAGTCCTGGCACTGGAGACCTCACAGCGCCAGGTGGAGGCGAGGGGTGGACACCGTGTGCGGTCCAAGCTCGCCAGGCTCCGGGAGGGGCGAGGCTGCCGGGCTGGAGGGCCGGGAGAGTGGGTGCGGCGGGGCTGGGGCCAGGCCCTGGAGGCGGAGGGGCCGCGGGCACGCAGGGGGTGGGGGTGTGGGTGCGGCGGGGCTGGGGCCGGGCCCTGGAGGCGGAGGGGCAGCGGGCACGCAGGGCGGTGGGGGTGTGGGGGCGGCGGGGCTGGGGCCAGGCCCTGGAGGCGGAGGGGCCGCGGGCACACAGGGCGGTGGGGGTGTGGGGGTGGCGGGGCTGGGGCCAGGCCCTGGAGGCGGAGGGGCAGCGGGCACGCAGGGCAGTGGGGGTGTGGGGGCGGTGGGGGCACACGGTCCACTCGGCCCTGACTCTGCACTTGCTGACCATGTGCCGGGAAGGAGCCGGGCAGTGCTGGACTGCAGCCACACAGAACGTGCCCCGGGCTCTACAAGGCCGGGGTCTCCTCAGCTGTCCTGGCCGGGGAGGGCCTTGGCCCCCACCACTTCACCTGCCAGGAAAGCAGGTTCACGGAGCTCCCTCCCCGTCCCTACCCAGATTCCAGGGGCCCCACCTGGCCTGAAGCAGCTTCCCGGTCTGTGCTCCAAGGATGGGCATCAGAGCGGCAGGGACATCCTCCAACAGGCCTCAGCGACCAGCTGCTGCCGAGACAGCTGCCGAGACGGCCCAGGAGACAGGCACGCGATGCCCTCTGGCATCTTCCACTGAAGGCAGGTGGCCCTGAGGGCTGAGTGGAGATAAGGAGGCCTCAGCCCCATCACCAAAAGCCCAGGCCCCTTCCTGCTGAGCCCAGACCAGGGAGGGGGCACGGCCATGAGAAACGCGCCAGTGCAAAGAAGGGAAGGCCTGTGTTCACACACTCGTAGCCACTCTCCCAGAACAAAAATCAGCAGAACCTGAAATCCTGTGAGTGGCCACCACACTCCACACCCCGTCCCAGGGACAGCAAAGGAGCAAGCAGACTGTCGCAAGGGCCCCCATGGGCCGCCCAGGGCTCACCCAAGCAGGAGCCGGGAGTAGGAGACAGGGCATGAGGCCACCAGCAGCTCCCCTCCCAGGCTGGCATGTGCCGGGGGGGTCCATGTGGCTGCAGGACCGCCCGTGGGGGCCGGACCCCCGGGGGGGGGCAGGACTCAGCACCGATGCGCCCCCCCTCCCTGCCCTCCGCACAGGTGCCCGACAGCCCGGAGGCAACACCCCCAGCCTCTCCATCACGTGGTCACCGAGGGCGAGGCCCCAGCGTGGGCCTCCGCCAAACCTGAACTCCGCTTGCTGCTCTGGCACTACCTGCTCAGTGACCTTTAAAACTCACCCCCACCCCCCACCCCCCGGCCCAGGGACACGAACACCTCTCGCGGTCACCCTGTGCGCTCAGCAAGACCGTCATTCACTCCGCCACTCACTCAACCGACGCCCACCGGGCGGCTCCCTGGGCTGGTGCTCGTCCAGGGAGTCACGCAGGTCGCCGCTCCCAGGAGTCGGCACCACAGTGGGGGAGAGCAGCCGAGGGCGAGCCGGAAGGGGCACAGATCACAGGGCACCAGCGGCAGCAGCGTGGCGACACGGAGCACGGACGTGCACGGGGTGCCAGGGGCCGAGACCCCGGTCTGGAAAGTCCCCGAGAGGGCAGTGGAGGGTACAGAGCAGGGGCAACAGTAAAAAACCAAGACGTCAGAGCTCCCCTGTGCTGTAATCTAACTCCCGTCCAGTGGGGAAGAGGTTAGGAGAGGCCTCGAGCTCCAAGGACGGAGAGCAGGGGGACCGGCGCAGAGGAAGCCGGCTGGGGGCTGACGGTGCCTCTTGAGCAGGACACAGCGAGCTGCCTGCCGCTCTGGCAACCGAGAACCCTGGCCCGGCCCCCCACCCACAGACACCGACTTCCTTCTTCCCCCACACAGCAGCCCCCCACATAAAGCAACCACACAAGGCAGTCACATCTCTTAAATAAAAGCACAAAGAACCGTAAGCTCGGCACGGCCTCTGAAAGCGGAGCAGCCCCGCTCCCCTGATGTGGAAGGGGTTGGAAGCCCCTTCCTCTGAGACCACCAGCCCCAGTGCAGGTGAGGCCCGACATCCCCAGTGGGGTGCAGTCTTCGGGTGCTAAGGTAAACGACGACGCCGGGGAAGGTCAACACTTTAGACAAACTTACGGGAGGTGGGACCACAACTCCCTGGTGACAAGGGGTTGAACACACCCACTTCAGGAAGCTGGCACCCCTGGGTCGGTGGGCGGCCCACCATCTTACAGAAGCAGGCGACGCGGGCGGTCAGCACCTGCTCTCTGCGGGCTGCTCCATGCTGCCTTCCTGTCTCAGGCCACACCTCGCCCGGACCACCACCCCAGTACCGGAGACAAGAGGCCCAGGCTGTCCCCCGAGGAGGCGGTGCTCTGGCACTAGTCACGGGGAGAGCTGGACGGAGACCCCGAGCATGGCAGGAACAGTAAGGATTCCGAGGAGGTTCGGGGACCAGAAGAAATGCCGGGAGACGAAAGCCGCCGCTGGCAGCCTCGCTGGGTGTGGGCAGAGAACAGCCCTGGAACTGGGGGCCTCAATGAGCCGAGGGGCCCTCACCCACAAGGAGACCACAGGGAAAGCACTGGTTTCAGCACGTCATGTTAGCAGAGAGGAAGCCTTATACAACACCCAGGAGCTGGCACCCTCTTCCTACCTTCCAGCAGTGTCCTTGAATTAGGCGATGTAGCTTTTTGAGGACAATCTGGCCTTTTAAAGGCCAAATTTCTGAAAATATACAGACCACTGACCCAGCCATTCCAATTGTGAGTTTCTCTTAAGGAAGCAGCATTCAGCAATTTTGCCACCAAGACTCTACTAGAGCACTGTTTATAAACACAAAATATCAAGAAAAATCACAACTGCCCACACTGGCTACACAGAGCAGCCACATCTTGGCATGTTAAAAAGCTACCAAAATGTGAACAAACATTTATTAGCAACAGAAAGATGCACACAATAAGTTATCGGGGGCCAACAGCCGGTGAGCACACGCAGAGCTACACGCCGACGCAGGGAAGAGGGTGGACGCGGCTGCACGTCCTTGTCGACACGATTACTGTCCGAGGCCTTTACTAAAAATGGTGAGAAAACAAAAGTCACCCTGTGGGTTTTTCAACGAGGAGTGCCTTGAAACCTTGCAAGGGACACACCTCAGCCGGCCTGGGCACGAGGCTGGGCTGGGCTGAGCCGGGCTGCCTCCCGTTTAGCCCGGATGTCTGCTGAACCTGCCTCTCCAGGGTTCGTGCAAAGGCCTAAGCGGTTTCAATCCTCTGGGATGTTCTGGCCCCCGAGTGACAGGACTGTTGTGCCCCCAAGAACAGCAGAGGAAGCCAGGCAGCAGCCGGCTCAGTGGGGGGCCGGGGCCGGGCAGCGGCCCCTCTGCACAGCCCTGCGCCCTCCCGGGGGTCTGACCCGACTCCTCCGCTGGTCTCCTTCCGGGATCCGGACACATCGTGCCAGAAGCCCAAGGCGCTCCACAGACGAGCGAGTGGGGTCCTGGGAAAGGCCGTCTCGTGGCCGCACTGCTCGGCCAGGATGGGCCCGGAGCAGGCCCCGCCAGCGCAGCACAGCGCGGAGCGCACTCACACCCGCAGCAGCCCCCGCACACCTCCACCACCGGGCAGACGAAGAAGCGGCCGGCGACGGAGGTCAACTCACGTGCTGGAGCGGCCCGGCCCCTGCTTCCACCCTCCCTCCCAGGGCCGCACGACCCTCCCCTCGAGCACCACCCGCCGCGCCTGTCCACACTGGCCCCCGACCGCGTCCTCACTACCTCTCAGCCGCGGCCTGCTGTCCCGCAGCCTCGAGCCCTTCCACAGAGCCCTTCCACAGAGCCCCTCCGTCCCACCCAGCCAGCGTCTGGAGGGCGGAATATGGCAGCTCCCCTCGACCCCACCCTAGGGCTCACACGTGCCTTTGTTACAATGAGAGGGGCAGTGACTTCCCGGCAGCTTCCAGCACCTGCGAGGCCCAAGAACTCACCTGCCTCCTGGAACAGGAAGCCAGGGCTGCGGGGGGCTGTGCAGGGTGCCAAGGAGAGCAGCACCCGCCGTCTCCCAGGCGCTAGTGCACGCTGGGCACACGCCCCATGTCCTCTTCTGGGAACCTGCCAAGGAGGGCCGCTGGGCCCACAGGCAGAGGGCACAGCCCGAGCACCTCCACAGGGGCCCTGGCGCCTCCCCTCCCGAGTGGACCCACCTGCCCGCGGCAGACAGGCCCGAGGTGACTGCAGGCCCGAGCAGCGCGGCTCGCCCCTTCGCGACATGCAGGGGGGTGTCGGCAGCCCGGGGTCTCCCACTCAGGACCCTCTGGGTAGGGACGGGGCACAGCACAGCCATTTCCACAGACCCTTACTGGGAGACAGAAGCAGCAGCACACCAGTTACCTTCCCCTCCTAGCTCCTTCTGTTTCAAATTCAAAGTAAAAGGAAGAGCACTGCTCGGCAAAACGTTGGAGTTTTAATTTCAAGTCACTTTCAGTGCCCATTTCGTCTGACAGTGGCTTTGAGAGTGAAAGGTAATTTTTATCATTTGAGGTTTTTAAACTAAATTGATGTGATCACGGTCAAAGAAACCAGATGTGTCTAAAAGCCAATTTTCAAAGTGGCATCAGTCCCCAACACAAGACCATTTTCCTGGCCACGAGCAGACACCAAGACACCGTGTCCACAGGATAGGAGGGACGGTGGCGTGACCAGCACCAGCACCCAGGGGGTCCCAGACACACCCTGCAGACCCCCACGGGGGCCCCAGCCCTGACTGCCCGTGACAGCCCCCCACATGCCCCTGCCCACTGCAGGACCCTGGTCTCGCAGGCCCTGCTCGGTTCCAACCACCCCGGCACCCCCATTCCCACGGTCGGTAACAGGTCGGGGCCACCAGGCCCTGAGGGAGCCCTGCTGCCGGGGTCCTTGTCCAGAAAGGGGGTCCAGGAAAGAGCCCCGAGCCCGCAGGGACAGGCAGAGGGTGGGGGCAGTGCTGGGAGGAGCCCCGGCCCGAGCAGGCGGGAGTAAATCTCCCCCTGAAGCCGGTGGTGGAGACCTTCCCAGCACCTGCAGTCGACGCACCCTAATGGCTCTAATACCCTCCACAGACTTCCACGAGTGCAGAAGTGTGCACACACGCACACACAAGCAGGCACACACCTTTGCCACCAAGCTCCTGGCTTCCACGCCACGAGGCAGCCACGCAGAGCCCAGGCTCCGGCCCTGCTCCCAGCACAGAGCCCTTCTCCCAGAGACCCGAGCACAGTGAGGCCACCTTCCTGACGCCAGCCGGGGACTCCGCACAAGGGGCCGCCCCAAGTCGTGCCAGCGGGCACACGCGTCGCACTCGCGGTCGCTCTCCCCTGCCCCACAGCACACACATCACACACACAGTCACTCTCCCCTGCCCCACAGCACACGCGTCGCACACGCAGTCGCTCTCCCCTGCCCCACAGCACACGCGTCGCACACGGTCGCTCTCCCCTGCCCCACAGCACACGCGTCACACACGCAGTCACTCTCCCCTGCCCCACAGCACACGCGTCGCACACACAGTCGCTCTCCCCTGCTCCACAGCACACGCGTCACACACGCAGTCGCTCTCCCCTGCCCCACAGCACACGCGTCACACACGCAGTCGCTCTCCCTTGCCCCACAGCACACGCGTCGCACACGCGGTCGCTCTCCCCTGCCCCACAGCACACGCATCACACACACTCATTCTCCCCCCACTCCACTGCACACAATTTACACACACGCTCGCTCTCCCCCACTCCATGACGTCGCACGCACACCTGCTCTCCCGCAGCTCTCCATGGCACATGCAGAGCACACATGCTCGTTCCACCTGGCTCTCCATGGCACACCTGTTGCACACACATTCACTCTCCCCGGCTCCAGTCTATGCTTCGCACACACACTCGTTCCCCCAGGCTTTCCATATCACACACACACATTCCCGCTCTCCCCCACTCCATGGCACACACGTCGCACACATGCTCACTCTCCCCCAGCTCTCCATGGCATATGCTTCACACACACCCTTGCTCTGCCCTGGCTCTCCACAGTACATGTCGCACACTCTCCCCCAGCTCCATTGCACACGCGTCAGAAACACTCAACTCTCCTCCGGCTCCATGACACCCGCATCGCACACACTTGCTCTCCCCCAGCTCCATGGCACAAACGTTGCACACTTGGTCTCCCCGGCTCCAAGGCACACACGTCGCACACTCACTCTCCCCTGACTCCAGGCACATGTCACACTCCACTGCACACACGTTGCACATTCTCTCTCTCCTGGCTCCGTTACACACATTGCATTCTCTCCCTGCTCCACTGGACACACATCGCACACTTGCTCTCCCCTGGTTCCATTGCACGCACGTCGCACACTCGCTCTCCCTGGCTTCATGGCTCACCTGCTGGTGAGGGAGCTGTTCTTCTCCTGCAGGGCAAGCTCTCTCTGCTGCAGCTCAACGATGAATCTGGAAAGGTCTTCTGGAGTGCTGTGGGGCAAAGAACACAGACTCGGGTCGTTCGTTCCCTGAGCTGGCCCTCGCTCTGCACAGGAAATGGAGGCCAGAACCAAGGGTGGAGCAGCACGAGCTCATGACTCAGACCCCCCGTCAGGGCAGCCTGGTGAAGAAGGATGACTGTGGGCTCTGGGCTCGATGAGAGCAGGGCTGCGACCACGGCCCCTGGTTGTGGCCCACCGGGCACACTGCTTCATGAGCTCTGGTTCCCTTTCCCCCGGAAAAACGGGGCGGCACATACCAAGCAGCACCACCAGGCAGAAGAAATGACTAAGTTAAAAAGCACCTGCCAAGTGCCTGGTGCAGAGAAGGTGCTCAAAAACTGTTTCCTCTCCTCACCGAAACCAGATCCTATCGCTCCCCTGCTCAGAGCCAAAACAAGTGGCAGGTTCCACGTGAGCCGACTCGGCAGGCTGTTCGACTCCACCTTGTCCCCCACAAGCCCCACGCCAACCTTCTCTCTGTCGTCTGAACATTGACCTTGTTCACTCCCAAACCTCTGCACAGGTTAATCCTCTGCTTGTAGTTTCTCCTCCAGGGATTCCCACAGTTATCACTTTCTTAAAATACCACATCTCGGAAAAACTCACTTTCTTAAAGGGGGCGTCCCTGATCAACAGCCCGTGTCACCCGTCTTATATTTGTGTGTGTAAACTTCTTTTCCCGCTAGCATTTACCAACCTTCATAATTACATGTTTATCTGTTCCTTGTCTGCTTCCCCACGACTCTCCAGGAAAGCAGGGATTTTCTTTGGTTCACAACAATATCTTCAATGTTAGAAAATGTTCAGACCCTTAATATTTATTCCAGGAATGAATGAGTGTCACTATTAGCCTATCAATCACCTGGATCCAGACGGCCTCCGAGGTTGCCTCTTCTAACCATCAGGTCTGAGGCCTGAAATCAACTCACTGACAACACTCTCAAGGGTTGCTCCTGCCCTAAAGCTTCGGGGGTCGCGTTACAAGTTTCCCTGGGGTGCAGGCACATGAGCGAAATGCACGTACCTCGCACTTTAAAGGGGCAGTTCAAACAGTGCTGACAATGTGCACAGCTTGTACATCCCCCATCAAGACACAGAGTGCCGCCAGCCCGGGGCTCTTGCAGATTCCTAACACAGCCCCTGGACCTCAGCCTCCACAGAGGGGAAGCAGGAGTTCTTTCCTCATAACTCCACATGACAGCCAGAAACCCCAAAGGGGAGGGACAGGGCACCAGCTGGGGGCCTTGGGTCTGAGGACGGACACAGGGGCGAGCTCCTGGGACCCCAAACTTGGAGCTGAGGACACCAGGAACCCTGAAGACCCTCCCCCAGCCCCCTCTGCTCTGCTCCCTCTGAGCAAAGGCCCAGGAAGGGGTCACCTGGCAGAGAACTTCCGGACATAACCACCCTACACCCCATCTCCAGAGCAGCCAAGGCCAAGCGGGAAGCAGAGCCTGCTGCCCTGGCCAGGCTGTGACAAGGCCCTGGCCTCCCCCACAGGAGGCTCAGGAAAGAACACGGCAGGGGGCAGTGAGGACGCACACTTGCCCCCAGGCGAGGAGGCATCAGTGGAGGCGCGGGGGGAGACAGAGCTCCCAGCCCGGCCCAGCAGAAATGAGGAAACTCCCTCGGATGCCAAGGGGGGCCGTCCAGGAGGGGAGAGACGACAAGCCCCCTTCGCCCGCTGCAGCAGCATCAGAGTAAGCAGCGGAAGCAGATGGTTCAAAGAAAATCCAAAGATTCGTAAGTAATGCGCAAAATGTGCAGTTTCAATTTACAAAATCACTTGCCATAGCAAGAATCAGGAAGATCTCAAACTGAAAGGAAAGAGAAAAATCAATAGATGCCAACACCGAGATGAAAGAGATCTTCAAATTATCTGATGAAAAGTCTAAAGAAGGCAACCTAGAAATGCATCCACATTTAAGAAATTAGAACACACTTGAAAAAACTGAAAAAAAAAAAAAAAAGTCTCAGCAAAGAAACAGAAGATGTAAATAAGAACAAATGGAGACTTGGGAATTGAAAATGCAATGCCCAAAATAAAAATAAAAAACACTAAATGGGTAGACTCAGCAGCAAAATGGAAGGGAAAGAGGAAAGAAGCCACAAACCGGAAGATAGAAAAACAGAAATTGCCCAATTCCATCAAGAAAAAAAAAAAAACTGGAAAAATGAGAATAGAGCCTCAGGAAGCTGTAGGATTACAACAAAGGACCTAAATTCATGGAAAGAGAGGAAAAAGAGGGCAGGCTGGGAAAGTAACCAAAGAATCATACCTGAAAATATCCAAAATTTAGCAAGACAGGAACCTACATATTAAAAAAGCTGAAATAGGAAATGTTATGTTAAATATATTCCACATTAAAAATGGAAGAAAAAAAAAAAAGGCTGAGTAAACACCAAGCATGATAAACTAAAGAAATCCACACCAAGACACATCACGGCCAAACTTCTCAGAACTAAGAGCAAAGCTAAAATGCTGACGGTGGTGAGAGGAAAAAGACACCTGACCTGTAGAGGAAACACAATTTAAATGACAAGAGATTTCTTATCAGAAACCACGGAGACCAGAGAAAACATCAGTTTTCCGTCAACCGAGACTCTCACATCCAGAGAAACTGTCCTTGAGAAAGTCAAGTGATTCCCAGTTGAAGGAAAACCAAGAGAACCTGTCGCCAACAGACCTATCCTAAAAGAATGGATAGAGAAAGCCTGCTATACAAGAAAAAGAAAAGAGAAAAGAGGGAACCTTGGAACGTCAGGAAAGAAAGAACACAACAAGCAAAAATATGGATAAATACAATGCACTCATCTTACCCTCTTGAATGCTTTAACTGAAGTTTCATGGTGGAAGCATTAAATAACAGTGTCTGGTGAACTCAAAATGGATGTACTGGAAATATTTAAGGCAGTGATATTATAAATGGGGAAGAGAACAGTTACATAAGGGGAGGTTCACAGGTACATGAAGTATGAAGTTTCTGTACTTCATGTGAAGTGGTAAAATGACGATACCAACAGATTGTGGTAAGACACACACAGTCAAATAAAACATGCACATTGTGCCAGTTTGAATGTATTATGTCCCCCAAAACGCCACTGTCTTTGATGCAATCTTATGTGGGCAGATATATTACTATTGATTAGATTGTAATTCTTTGAGTGTTTCCATGGAGATGTGCCCCACCCCGCTGTGGGTGATGACCCTGGCTGGCTGGTTCCCATGGAGGCGTGGCCGTGCCCACTCAGCGTGGGCCTTGATGAGTTCACTGGGGCACTAGATAAGCTCAGACAGAAGGAGCGAGCCTGCTGCAGCCCAGAGGGACACTTGGAAGAACACTTCCTCCAAAAAGTCTCTGGGCTTCTGTCTCTCTTGTCTTCTCTCTCTCAGGTCCTGTGCATCCTTGTTTGTTTCTCCCAGGGCAAACTCTGGGCTTCATCTCTTAGCTTAGCATCTCCAACAGTCTCTAAGTGTCAGTATCTGTGTTGGCTCTTGAGCTCTCTGAAGGACTCCAGTGAACTAATCAAGGCCCAACCTGGATGGGCGGGGTCACATCTCCATGGAAATAAAGCAATCAAAGGTCTTACCTACAGCTGTGTGAGTCACATCTCCATGGAAACACTCAATCAAAAGGTTCCACCCTAATCAAAAGATTAACTAGTCTGCCCCTACAAGATTGCATTAAGGAAACTGAACCAAAAAGAAAAACAGACAAATCCCTAACTGTAGTTGGAGACTGTGCTGGTTTGAATCTATTATGTCCCCCAGAAGAGTCATGTTCTTTTAACCCACACTTGTGGGTACAGACTTATTGTGAGTGGGATCTTTTGATTAGGTTGTTTCCATGGAGATGTGACCCACCCAAGTGTAGGTGAGACCTTTTGATTAGATTATTTCCATGGGGATGTGACCCCTTCCATTCAAGGTGGGTCTCAGTTTACTGGAGTCCTTAAGAGAGATCACAGAGAGAAAGAAGCTCAGAGATGCTTAAAGAGAAAACACCCAGAGATATTCTGGAGACAGCCGTTGAAACCAGAACCAGGAGAGAAACTAAGAGATGAAATCCAGAGCTGGCCCCAGAGAAGCTAAGAGAGGACCTCCAGATGCTTAGAGAGAAACACCCTGGGAGAAATAAGCAAGGGCACACAGGAGCTGTGAGAAAGATGCAAGACAGAAGTCCAGAGACATTTTGGACAAAGCCAGGGAAACCAGAAGCTAACCCCGGGAGAGGCCCAGCAGACTCTGGCCCTGCATCTTCCCATGTGACAGAGGAGCCCCAGATGCCAGTGGCCTGTCTTCAGAGAAGGTATCGCCCTGTTGATGCCTTCACTGGGACGTTTTCATTGCCTTGGAACTGCAAATTTGTGAACTAATAAATCCCCGTTGAAAAAGCCAATCCATTTCTGGTATTTTGCATTCTGGCAGCTTAGCAAACTGGAACAGGGACTTGAACATCCCTCTCTCAAGAATTGATAATTGAGGATATGGAAAAATTGAATACAAACATAAATCTAAACCAACAGGATCTGATCAACATTTATAAGCCATTACCACCCAACAACAGCGTGCAGTTTGAATGTATTATGTCCCCCAAAACGCCATTATCTTTGATGTAATCTTGTATGGGCAGACGTATTAGTGTTGATTACATTGTAATTCTTTGTTTCCATGGAGATGCGCCTCACCCAACTGTTGGTGACAACTCTGACTGGATAGTTTCCATGGAGGTGTGGCCCCACCCACTCAGCGTGGGCCTTGATGAGTTTACTGGGGCACTATATAAGCTCAGACAGAAGGAGCGAGCTTGCTGCAGCCAAAAGGGACATTGGAAGAATGCACAGAAGCTGAGTGAGTAGCTGCAGATGAGAGACAGTTTGAATACAGCCGTTGAAAGTAGACTCTTGCTCTGGAGAAGAAAAGAGAGAAACAAACACCCCAAGAGCAACCAAGAGTGACATTTTTGAAGAACTGCAGCCTAGAGAGGAACATCCTCGGAGAAAACCATTTTGAAACCAGAACTCTGGAGCAGATACCAGCCACGTGCCTTCCCAGCTAATAGAGGTTTTCCGGACGCCATTGGCCATCGTCCAGTGAAGGTGCCTGACTGTTGATGCCTTACCTTGGACACTTTATGGCCTTAAGACTGTAACTGTGTAACCAAATAAACCCCCTTTTATAAGAGCCAATCCGTCTCTGGTGTTTTGCACTCCGGCAGCATTAGCAAACCAGAACAAACAGCAAAGCACACCAAGGGCCCACGGAACATACCAAACTAGACCACAAAACAAACCTGAACAAACTTAAGAGTTCAAATAAAATAATACGTTCTCTTACCAAAAGGAATCAAACTAGAAATCAGAAAGATAATAAGAAAATCTCCAAGCACGTGAAACCTAAACACCACCATTCTAAATAATCCATGGGTCAAAACGAAAGTCCCAAGAGGAAAAAAAAAAAAAAACCAAAACATTGACTTGAATGAAAATGAAAATACAATATGTCAAAATTCATGGGACACAGCTAAAGCAGAAAAGACAGGAAAATTTATAGCACTAAAATGCATAGATTGGAAAAGAAGAGAAGTCTAAAATCAATAATCTAAAGCTCCCACCCCATGATCCTAGAAAAAGGAGATCAAAATGAACCCAAAGCAAGCAGAAGGAAAGACATAATAAAAAGAACAGAAATCAATGAAATAAAAACAGAACAGCAGCGAATGTCAATGAAACAGAGAGCTGATTTTTTTTAAAGATCTACAAAGACTGACAACAAAAAAGAGAAAAGATACAAATAACCAAAGTCAGCAATGAATCAGGGAAAATCTTTACAGATCCTAAAAGGATGCTACAAAAAACCTGATACACAGAAACCTGATACCATAAGATTAAATGTACCAATCATCAAAAAATGCAAACTTCCACTACTCATCCAAAGCAAAATAGTCTGAATAGGTCTGTAACTACTTTTTCAATTGAGTATGTAATTTTAAAACACTCCCAAAAGAAATCGCCAAGCCGGCATAGTTTCATACGAAGAATTCATACCAATTATATGTAATTTCTTCCAGAAAGTAGAAGGGGAGGAAACATTTGCAAACCAGACAAAGACAGAACAAAAAAAAGAAAACTACAGACTAATATAGATGCAAAAGCCTTAACATGAATATAGATGCAAAAGCCTTAACAAAATATTACAAATAGAATTCAGCAATATACAAAATGAATCATACACCATGACCAAGCGGGGTTTATTCCAGAGATGTGAAATGAGAAGGACATTAAAAACCAACATAATACAATGTAGTAACATAATACAATGTAGTAACAGGTTAAATAAAAAGCATACGATCATACTGATCAATACAGAAAAAAGTTTTGAAAAATTCAACAATCATTCATGATACAAACTCTGAGAAAAAACAGGAACACAGGGGAGCTTCCTTGATTTGATAGAGTATCTAGAAAATACCTAAAGCTACCATCATACTTGACGGTGAAAGACTAACCACCATCCCACTGTGATCACGAGCTAGGCACGGAGGTTGACCCCACGCTCCTGGTCCAACCGGCGCTGCGATTTCCACAAGTTCCACTCACGGCAGGAGAACAAAGAGGGACGGTTGAAAAGAAAAAAAGAAAAGAAAGAAAGAAAACCGACCTTATTTGCAGATGGCAAGATTGTTTAAATTGAAAATCCCAAGGAATCTACAAAAACAGTTCTACAACTAATAAGTGACTTCAACATGGTCACAGGATACAAGATAAACACATAAAAATCAGGTAGGTACCAAAACTCAACATATAGTAGCATTTACAATTGCTCACAAAATTGAAATACTTAAGCGCAAGTCTAACAAAACAAAAAGGACTTGAATACTGAACCTAAAAAACACTGATAAAAGAAAAACCTAAATAAAGAGATACACAATGTTCACAAATTGGAAGACTCAACATGGTTAAGCTACCATTTCTCCCAGTTTGATATTCAGGTTTAACAGAATTCCTATCAGATTTTTACAGATATAAAAAGGACCGTTTTAAAACCAACACTGAAAGGCAACGGGCGAGGAGAGCCGGTCCCCATCTTAAAGGATCCAGTGGGGGGAGGCACCACCCTATTTAGTAATGAATCCCGTGGTGCTGGCAGAGCGGCAGACACAGATCAACGAAATGGAACAGAGAAGACAAAAGGACGCAAGCAAACATGCCCCAGTCATTTTTCTAATTTTTAAAATTGAGATACAATGTATATACTATGAATGCCACCCATTTAAGTGTTCAAGTCAGTGGTTTTTAGAATACACACAGGTTGTGCAACCATCACCATGATCTAAATCCAGAACATTGTCATCATCCCCAAAAAAGAAGCCGTATACCCAGTTGCTCACTTCCCCACCCCCCAGCCACTGGCCGCCACTGCCCACCTTACACCTCTTGGGACTTGCCTGTTCTGGACATTTCTATAAATGGAATCATACAATAAGGGGCCTTTTCTGTCTGGCTTTTACTGTCTTTCCTGTTTTCAAGGTTCACCCATCTTGCAGCGTGTATCTCACTCCTTTTCATGGCTGAATGACATTCCACCACACGAACACGCCACGTTCTGCCTATCCACTCACTGCCTGATGACCACCTGAGGTGTTTCTGCCTTTTGGCTAACATGAAGAACGCTGCAGTGAGCGCTCAAGTAAAAGCTTTTGGTGAACAAGCCTTCAGTATTCCAGTGAACGCACCTGCAGGGTGACTGGGTCAGAGGGGAACCCCATTTGGCCTTGTGAGAACAGGTGTCCTGCGTGGCCGTGCCACTTCGCATTCTCGGGACACGAGGGTGCCAGTCTCTCCACAGCCTCCCAGCGCCTGTTATGGCCTGTCTTCCGGCCCAGCCGCCATGGTGGGTGTTGGTGGGATCAAACTGAGCTTCTCCTTTGCATTTCCCTGATGGCTATTTATGTCAAGCATCTTTTCATGTACATGAAACACTTTATTTTTTAGAGCAGTTATATTTACAGAAAAATTAACCAGCAAGTACAAAGTTCCACAAACGCCTTGCCACATACACATACAATTATTAACATTTTGCAATAGTGTTACAATTGATGAACAAATATTATTAGAAACGTATTAACTGAATTTCATAGTTTACATTAGGGTTTGCTCTTTGTGTTGTATGATTCTATGGTTTTTTCTCGTTTGTTTTGCAATTTTTGTTGTAGTAACATACACACAACATATAATTTCCATTTCAATCACTTTCAAATGAACAATTCAGTGCTATTAGTTACATTCATGATGCTGTGCTACAGCTTTCACCACCTATTACCAAAACTTTTCCATCCCCCCAACAGAAACTTTGTCCCCATTAACTCCCCATCCCCCCAATCCCTGAAACTGGGAAGCAAACATCCTCCACCTTTGTTCTTTTTCAGGCTGTGCAGGCTATCCGGGGTTCTCTGCAACTCCACATGAACTTCTGGGTCAGCTTGTCAATCCCCGCAAAAAAAGCCGGCTGGGCTTGTGAGACTGCACTGAATATGCAGATCAGTTTGGGGAGAATAATCTTAACAATACTAAGTCTTCTGATCCATGAACATGGGATGTCCTTACACCTACGAAGGCCTTCTTTAATTTACTTCAACAATGTTTTTAGCTTTTAGTGGACAAATCTTGCACTTGTTTTGTTCAATTTGGTCCCAGGTATTTTATTTTTTTATGTTATTATAAACGGATTCTGCCAATTAGAAAACAGCTAAGTTGAAAATAATGCTTATTAACAAAAGGCTTTTTTAAGAAACTGAAAGTTAGGAGGAAACTAACCTCCTAACTTTTCCAACCTCAGGGAGTGTGCCGGTTTGAATGTATTATGTCCCCCCAAATACCATTATCTCTGATGTAATATTGTGTGGGCAGATGTATCAGTTTTGATTAGATTGTGATTCTTTGAGTGTTTCCATGGAGATGTGCCCCACCCAACTGTGGGTGACTCTAATTGGATAATTTCCATGGAGGCATTGCCCCACCCATTCATGGTGGGTCTTGATCAGTGGAGCCACATAAATGAGCTGACAAACAGGGAACTCAGTGCAGCTGTGAGGGACGTTCTGAAGAGGAGCCACAGCCAAGAGGGACACTTTGAAGAATGCACAGGAACTGAGAGAGGAGCTGCAGATGAGAGACAGTTTGAAGATGGCCGTTGAAAGCAGACTTTGGCTCTGAAGAAGCTAAGAAAGGACAAACGCCCCAAGAGCAACTGAGAGTGACATTTTGGAGAGAAGCTGCAGCCTAGAGAGGAACATCCTGGGAGAAAGCCATTTTGAAACCAGACTCTGGAGCAGACACCAGCCACAGGCCTTCCCAGCTAACAGAGGTTTTCCGGATGCCATTGGCCATCCTCCAGTGAAGGTATTAGCAAAAGGCTTTTTTAAGAAACTAAAAGTTAGGAGGAAACTAACCTCCTAACTTTTCCAACCTCAGGGAGTGTGCCGGTTTGAATGTATTGTTGATGACTTTCCTTGGACACTTCATGGCCTTAAGACTGTAACTTTGTAACCAAATAACCCCCTTTAAAAGAGCCAATCCATCTCTGGTGTTTTGCATTCCAGCACCATTAGCCAACTAGAACAGATTTTAGTATCAAAGAAGTGGGGTGCTTTTGCTGCTCAGTTTGCAAATACCAAATGTGTTGGAACTTTTTAAATGCATAAGGGAAGGATTCTGGAAGAATTGTGAGGAGCTTGATAGAAAAGGCCTAAACTGCTTTGAAGAGACTGTGGAAATATGGACTCTAAAGATATTTCTGATGAGGCCTGAGCAGAAATGATGAATGTGTTGTTGCAAACTGGAAGAAAGGCAATCCTTGTTTTAAAGTGGCAGAGAATTTGGCAAAATTGAGTCCTAGTGTCAGAAGGAAGGAAGAATTTGAAAGCAACAACCTGGAGTACTTAGCTGAGGAGATCTCCAGACTATGTGTGAAGGATGTAGCCTGGCTTTTACTTGCAGCTTATAGTAAAATGCAAGAGGACAGAGATAAGCTGAGAAATGAACTCGGTTTCAAAGAAACCAGAAACTGATGGCCTGAAAAACTCTGGGCTTCCAGGGGGTGAAACCCCAGAAGCGACAGTCCAACATGAGGATGCAATCAAATATGGAACCCAGCCACCATTTCAGAACAAGCCAAGATTGGAGAATGAGTTAAGCAGAAAGGATTTGTGGGAAGTCCTATTGTCTGATGGCTTTGACCCCCGTGTGCTTCATGTGAAGCCAACAGAATTTCTGTGAGATTTTTATAGACAGAGCTGTTGCCGGTCGGGACTGGTGGAGACCGACAAGGAACAAATTGAAGGAAAAATTTCTTCAAAGACAGAGCCATGGAGGTTGAGGTCTGGAGTCAAGAGGCCTTGGGCTGGGAGAGCGGAGTGGCCCACATGCATGGAAAGGGTAAGTTTGCCCCGGAGGTCGAGAGTGGGTCTTCCGCCTCAACGCTCTGGAAGTTTTGCCACCCCAGGTCCCAAAGAGGGTGGGGCACATTCCCAGGGAATTGGGGAGAGACTGGCTGCCACCCCACTGTTCTGAAGTGGTTGAGCGTGTGCCCCAGAGATGGAAAGGAATCCGGGTGCTGCCCCGATGTTTGAGGAGGGTGGGGCTGAGAAGGTGGTCTCCCCAATGTCTGGATATGTTGGAGCACTCACCCAAGCATTTGGAGAGGAAAGGGCTGCTGAAAAGGCCCTTTGGAAGGGTTAGACTCCCACTCTCTCAAGCCCCAAGGATGCAACGTTGTTCTGTAAATGACTCTCAGACTTTGAAATCTAATGGAGTCTGTCCTGCAGGTTTTAGGAACTGTTTTGATCCCTTAAACCCTGTTTTCCTTACTGTTTCTCCCTATGGCAATGGGAATGTTTATCCTATGACTGTCCCTCCTTTGTATATTGGAAGCACATAACTTGTTCTAAGTTCACAGATCCATAGCTAAAGGAAAATTATGCCTTAGGACTGACCACGCCTATAATTGATTTTGATGGGATCTCGTACTTACCTATTGTTACTGAAATGAGAAAAAGTTTTTGTGATATTGTGATGGGATGAATGTATTTTGTATTTGGAAAGAATATGTTTTTCTGGGGTCCAGGGGGTGGAATGTGCTGGTTTGAATGTATTATGTCCCCCAGAAAAAGCCATATTCTTTGATGCAATCTTGTGGGGCAGACATATTAGTTGGGATTAGGTTGTTTGCATGGAAATGCGCCCCACCCAACTGTAGGTGATAACTGATGAGCTATTTCCATGGAGGCATGGCCCCACCCATTCAGGGTGGGCCTTGATCAGTGGAGCCATATAAATGAGCTGACAAACAGAAGGAACTCAATGCAGCTGTGAGTGACATTGTGAAGAGGTACTACAGCCAAGAGGAACACTTTGAAGAAAGCACAGGAGCTGCAGATGAGAGACAGTTTGAAGACGGATGTTGAAAGCAGACTCTTGCTCCGGAGAAGCTGAGAGAGGACAAATACTTCAAGTGTAACTAAGAGTGACATTTTTGAGGAACTGCAGCCTAGACAGGGACGTCCTGGGAGAAAGCCATTTTGAAACCAGAACTTTGGAGCAGACGCCAGTCACGTGCCTTCCCAGCTAACAGAGGTTTTCCAGACACCATTGGCCATCCTCCAGTGAAGGTACCTGATTGTTCATGCGTTACCTTGGACACTTTATGGCCTTAGGACTGTAACTGTGTAACCAAATAAACCCCCTTTTATAAAAGCCAATCCATCTCTGGTGTTTTGCATTCCGGCAGCATTAGCAAACCAGAACAGGGAGTTACTAGAGAAAAATAAATAAGTAAATTAACAAGCAAATACTTCTAAGCCAAAAGATAGATTTATCTGAAACATTTTACAGAGAGCTTTCGATGTTCTGTATTTTTCTGTTACTTACTCAAGGGGCATCGTTACTAAGTCAACGAGATGCTTCTACTGCCCAGGAACCCAAGAGAGCACACATGCGTGTGCATCCACCTGCAGGAAGCCCCGGCCCGGGGGTACTGCTGCCCGCGCTGCAGGGGGCCAGGCTCAGCCCGGGGCCAGCAGAGCGTGCTCTCCATGTGTGCTGGCTTGGTGCTCCAGCACGGCATCTTGCTACCTTGGCTGCTGCCCAGCCCCTATCGAGGAAGACGTTCATCCAAGGCAAGAAGCCAAGCAAAAGGACGCAGAGGGGGTCGGTGCACTCGGACCCAGCCGCTGCCCTGGCAGGGACTCGTTCCGAGGGAGCAGCCGCGACAGGCACCACACAGCACAAGCAGGCCGTGCCCCATAGCACTGCTTCCAGTGTGGAAAAACAAACAGCTCCACCTCAGAAAGCACGTGAGCAACTTCTCGCAGCCACAGTATGGGATACTATTCGCCCATTAAACAGAT